>NC_058120.1:0-79593 GCF_914725855.1 Thunnus albacares
CAGCTGCTCTGGATGGCATTACCCTGGCCTCCAGCACCACCGTAAGGAATCTGGGAGTTATCTTTGATCAGGATATGTCCTTCAACTCCCACATAAATCAAATTTCAAGGACTGCCTTTTTTCACTTACGTAATATCTCAAAAATCAGGCACATCCTGTCCCTAAAAGATGCAGAAAAACTAGTTCACGCATTTGTTACTTCTAGGCTGGATTATTGCAATTCCTTATTATCAGGCTGCCCTAACAAGTCTCTAAAGACTCTCCAGCTGGTCCAGAACGCAGCTGCACGTGTATTGACTAAAACTAGAAAAAGAGATCACATTTCTCCCATTTTAGCTTCACTACATTGGCTTCCTGTAAAATCTAGAATAGAATTTAAAATCCTTCTCCTAACTTACAAAGCCCTTAATGGTCAGGCACCATCATATCTTGAAGAGCTCATAATACCGTATTACCCCACTAGAACACTGCGCTCCCAGTATGCAGGCTTACTGGTGGTCCCTACAGTCTTTAAAAGTAGAATGGGAGGCAGAGCCTTCAGCTATCAGGCTCCTCTTCTTTGGAACCATCTACCGGATTCAGTCCGGGGTGCAGACACCCTCTCTATGTTTAAGAGTAGGCTTAAAACTTTCCTTTTTGATAAAGCTTATAGTTAGGGCCGACCAGGCTCGCCTTGGATCAGCCCTTAGTTATGCTGCTATAGGCCTAGACTACTGGGGGACTTCCCATGATGCACTGAGCTCCTCTCTCCTCCTCCTCCTCTCCATCTGTATGCATTCATGTAACAGCAATGCATGTCACTAACTTTGCTTCTTCCCCGGAGTTTTTTGTGCTTTCTCATCTCACAGGAAAACCTGACTCCCGGGCCGAACCTTCGCGGTCCTTCACAGTCCTGATGGCATCCTTCCCTGTCTGTTGATGCTTGTGCTTGTTGTTGTTTGTTGTTGTCGTTGTTTTTCTGCTGTCCCCCCTCCCCCTTCCCCTCTCTCTTTCTCTCTCTCAACCCAACCGGTCAAAGCAGATGGCCGCCCACCAAGAGCCGGGGTCTGCTTGAGGTTTCTACCCGTTAAAGGGGAGTTTTTCCTTACCGCTGTCGCCAAGTGCTTGCTCATGGGGGAATTGTTGGGTCTCTGTAAATTAAAGAGTACGGTCTTGACCTGCTCTATGTGAAAAGTGCCTTGAGATGACTTCTGTTGTGATATGGCGCTATATAAATAAAGATTGATTGATTGATTGATTGATTGATTGACTCACCCAAAAGGCTCGGCTGCGCTGGCAGGGTCACGGCGCACGCCGTACATGCATTTTCATGTGTTTCTGTCAATTTCAGTGTTATTGGGCCCAAACTAGTGGCTTTTCATCAGAACCGATGCAGACTCACCCAAAAGGCTCGGCTGCGCTGGCAGGGTCACGGCGCACGCCGTACATGCATTTTCATGTGTTTCTGTCAATTTCAGTGTTATTGGGCCGAAACTAGTGGCTTTTCATCAGAACCGATGCAGACTCACCCAAAAGGTTCGGCTGCGCTGGCAGGGTCACGGCGCACGCCGTACATGCATTTTCATGTGTTTCTGTCAATATCAGTGTTATTGGGCCCAAACTAGTGGCTTTTCATCAGAACCGATGCAGACTCACCCAAAAGGCTCGGCTGCGCTGGCAGGGTCACGGCGCACGCCGTACATGCATTTTCATGTGTTTCTGTCAATTTCAGTGTTTTTGGGCCCAAACTAGTGGCTTTTCATCAGAACCGATGCAGACTCACCCAAAAGGCTCGGCTGCGCTGGCAGGGTCAAAGCGCACGCCGTAAATGTATTTTCATGTGTTTCTGTCAATTTCAGTGTTATTGGGCCCAAACTAGTGGCTTTTCATCAGAACCGATGCAGACTCACCCAAAAGGCTCGGCTGCGCTGGCAGGGTCACGGCGCATGCCGTACATGTATTTTCATGTGTTTCTGTCAATTTCAGTGTTATTGGGCCCAAACTAGTGGCTTTTCATCAGAACCGATGCAGACTCACCCAAAAGGCTCGGCTGCGCTGGCAGGGTCACGGCGCACGCCGTACATGCATTTTCATGTGTTTCTGTCAATTTCAGTGTTATTGGGCCCAAACTAGTGGCTTTTCATCAGAACCGATGCAGACTCACCCAAAAGGCTCGGCTGCGCTGGCAGGGTCACGGCGCACGCCGTACATGCATTTTCATGTGTTTCTGTCAATTTCAGTGTTATTGGGCCCAAACTAGTGGCTTTTCATCAGAACCGATGCAGACTCACCCAAAAGGCTCGGCTGCGCTGGCAGGGTCACGGCGCACGCCGTACATGCATTTTCATGTGTTTCTGTCAATTTCAGTGTTATTGGGCCCAAACTAGTGGCTTTTCATCAGAACCGATGCAGACTCACCCAAAAGGCTCGGCTGCGCTGGCAGGGTCACGGCGCACGCCGTACATGCATTTTCATGTGTTTCTGTCAATTTCAGTGTTTTTGGGCCCAAACTAGTGGCTTTTCATCAGAACCGATGCAGACTCACCCAAAAGGCTCGGCTGCGCTGGCAGGGTCACGGCGCACGCCGTACATGTATTTTCATGTGTTTCTGTCAATTTCAGTGTTATTGGGCCCAAACTAGTGGCTTTTCATCAGAACCTATGCAGACTCACCCAAAAGGCTCGGCTGCGCTGGCAGGGTCACGGCGCATGCCGTACATGCATTTTCATGTGTTTCTGTCAATTTCAGTGTTATTGGGCCCAAACTAGTGGCTTTTCATCAGAACCGATGCAGACTCACCCAAAAGGCTCGGCTGCGCTGGCAGGGTCAAAGCGCACGCCGTAAATGTATTTTCATGTGTTTCTGTCAATTTCAGTGTTATTGGGCCCAAACTAGTGGCTTTTCATCAGAACCGATGCAGACTCACCCAAAAGGCTCGGCTGCGCTGGCAGGGTCACGGCGCACGCCGTACATGCATTTTCATGTGTTTCTGTCAATTTCAGTGTTATTGGGCCCAAACTAGTGGCTTTTCATCAGAACCGATGGAGACTCACCCAAAAGGCTCGGCTGCGCTGGCAGGGTCACGGCGCACGCCGTACATGCATTTTCATGTGTTTCTGTCAATTTCAGTGTTATTGGGCACAAACTAGTGGCTTTTCATCAGAACCGATGCAGACTCACCCAAAAGGCTCGGCTGCGCTGGCAGGGTCACGGCGCACGCCGTACATGCATTTTCATGTGTTTCTGTCAATTTCAGTGTTATTGGGCCCAAACTAGTGGCTTTTCATCAGAACCGATGCAGACTCACCCAAAAGGCTCGGTTGCGCTGGCAGGGTCAAAGCGCACGCCGTAAATGTATTTTCATGTGTTTCTGTCAATTTCAGTGTTATTGGGCCCAAACTAGTGGCTTTTCATCAGAACCGATGCAGACTCACCCAAAAGGCTCGGCTGCGCTGGCAGGGTCACGGCGCACGCCGTACATGCATTTTCATGTGTTTCTGTCAATTTCAGTGTTATTGGGCCCAAACTAGTGGCTTTTCATCAGAACCGATGCAGACTCACCCAAAAGGCTCGGCTGCGCTGGCAGGGTCATGGCGCACGCCGTACATGCATTTTCATGTGTTTCTGTCAATTTCAGTGTTATTGGGCCCAAACTAGTGGCTTTTCATCAGAACCGATGCAGACTCACCCAAAAGGCTCGGCTGCGCTGGCAGGGTCACGGCGCACGCCGTACATGCATTTTCATGTGTTTCTGTCAATTTCAGTGTTTTTGGGCCCAAACTAGTGGCTTTTCATCAGAACCGATGCAGACTCACCCAAAAGGCTCGGCTGCGCTGGCAGGGTCACGGCGCACGCCGTACATGTATTTTCATGTGTTTCTGTCAATTTCAGTGTTATTGGGCCCAAACTAGTGGCTTTTCATCAGAACCGATGCAGACTCACCCAAAAGGCTCGGCTGCGCTGGCAGGGTCACGGCGCACGCCGTACATGCATTTTCATGTGTTTCTGTCAATTTCAGTGTTATTGGGCCCAAACTAGTGGCTTTTCATCAGAACCGATGCAGACTCACCCAAAAGGCTCGGCTGCGCTGGCAGGGTCAAAGCGCACGCCGTACATGCATTTTCATGTGTTTCTGTCAATTTCAGTGTTATTGGGCCCAAACTAGTGGCTTTTCATCAGAACCGATGCAGACTCACCCAAAAGGCTCGGCTGCGCTGGCAGGGTCATGGCGTACGCCGTACATGTATTTTCATGTGTTTCTGTCAATTTCAGTGTTATTGGGCCCAAACTAGTGGCTTTTCATCAGAACCGATGCAGACTAACCCAAAAGGCTCGGCTGCGCTAGCAGGGTCACGGCGCACGCCGTACATGCATTTTCATGTGTTTCTGTCAATTTCAGTGTTATTGGGCCCAAACTAGTGGCTTTTGATCAGAACCGATACAGACTCACCCAAATGGCTCGGCTGCGCTGGCAGGGTCACGGCGCACCCCGTACATGCATTTTCATGTGTTTCTGTCAATTTCAGTGTTATTGGGCCCAAACTAGTGGCTTTTCATCAGAACCGATGCAGACTCACCCAAAAGGCTCGGCTGCGCTGGCAGGGTCACGGCGCACGCCGTACATGCATTTTCATGTGTTTCTGTCAATTTCAGTGTTTTTGGGCCCAAACTAGTGGCTTTTCATCAGAACCGATGCAGACTCACCCAAAAGGCTCGGCTGCGCTGGCAGGGTCACGGCGCACGCCGTACATGTATTTTCATGTGTTTCTGTCAATTTCAGTGTTATTGGGCCCAAACTAGTGGCTTTTCATCAGAACCGATGCAGACTCACCCAAAAGGCTCGGCTGCGCTGGCAGGGTCACGGCGCACGCCGTACATGCATTTTCATGTGTTTCTGTCAATTTCAGTGTTATTGGGCCCAAACTAGTGGCTTTTCATCAGAACCGATGCAGACTCACCCAAAAGGCTCGGCTGCGCTGGCAGGGTCAAAGCGCACGCCGTACATGCATTTTCATGTGTTTCTGTCAATTTCAGTGTTATTGGGCCCAAACTAGTGGCTTTTCATCAGAACCGATGCAGACTCACCCAAAAGGCTCGGCTGCGCTGGCAGGGTCATGGCGTACGCCGTACATGTATTTTCATGTGTTTCTGTCAATTTCAGTGTTATTGGGCCCAAACTAGTGGCTTTTCATCAGAACCGATGCAGACTAACCCAAAAGGCTCGGCTGCGCTAGCAGGGTCACGGCGCACGCCGTACATGCATTTTCATGTGTTTCTGTCAATTTCAGTGTTATTGGGCCCAAACTAGTGGCTTTTGATCAGAACCGATACAGACTCACCCAAATGGCTCGGCTGCGCTGGCAGGGTCACGGCGCACCCCGTACATGCATTTTCATGTGTTTCTGTCAATTTCAGTGTTATTGGGCCCAAACTAGTGGCTTTTCATCAGAACCGATGCAGACTCACCCAAAAGGCTCGGCTGCGCTGGCAGGGTCACGGCGCACGCCGTACATGCATTTTCATGTGTTTCTGTCAATTTCAGTGTTATTGGGCCCAAACTAGTGGCTTTTCATCAGAACCGATGCAGACTCACCCAAAAGGCTCGGCTGCGCTGGCAGGGTCACGGCGCACGCCGTACATGCATTTTCATGTGTTTCTGTCAATTTCAGTGTTATTGGGCCCAAACTAGTGGCTTTTCATCAGAACCGATGCAGACTCACCCAAAAGGCTCGGCTGCGCTGGCAGGGTCAAAGCGCACGCCGTACATGTATTTTCATGTGTTTCTGTCAATTTCAGTGTTATTGGGCCCAAACTAGTGGCTTTTCATCAGAACCGATGCAGACTCACCCAAAAGGCTCGGCTGCGCTGGCAGGGTCATGGCGTACGCCGTACATGTATTTTCATGTGTTTCTGTCAATTTCAGTGTTATTGGGCCCAAACTAGTGGCTTTTCATCAGAACCGATGCAGACTAACCCAAAAGGCTCGGCTGCGCTAGCAGGGTCACGGCGCACGCCGTACATGCATTTTCATGTGTTTCTGTCAATTTCAGTGTTATTGGGCCCAAACTAGTGGCTTTTGATCAGAACCGATACAGACTCACCCAAATGGCTCGGCTGCGCTGGCAGGGTCACGGCGCACCCCGTACATGCATTTTCATGTGTTTCTGTCAATTTCAGTGTTATTGGGCCCAAACTAGTGGCTTTTCATCAGAACCGATGCAGACTCACCCAAAAGGCTCGGCTGCGCTGGCAGGGTCACGGCGCACGCCGTACATGCATTTTCATGTGTTTCTGTCAATTTCAGTGTTTTTGGGCCCAAACTAGTGGCTTTTCATCAGAACCGATGCAGACTCACCCAAAAGGCTCGGCTGCGCTGGCAGGGTCACGGCGCACGCCGTACATGTATTTTCATGTGTTTCTGTCAATTTCAGTGTTATTGGGCCCAAACTAGTGGCTTTTCATCAGAACCGATGCAGACTCACCCAAAAGGCTCGGCTGCGCTGGCAGGGTCACGGCGCACGCCGTACATGCATTTTCATGTGTTTCTGTCAATTTCAGTGTTATTGGGCCCAAACTAGTGGCTTTTCATCAGAACCGATGCAGACTCACCCAAAAGGCTCGGCTGCGCTGGCAGGGTCAAAGCGCACGCCGTACATGCATTTTCATGTGTTTCTGTCAATTTCAGTGTTATTGGGCCCAAACTAGTGGCTTTTCATCAGAACCGATGCAGACTCACCCAAAAGGCTCGGCTGCGCTGGCAGGGTCACGGCGCACGCCGTACATGCATTTTCATGTGTTTCTGTCAATTTCAGTGTTTTTGGGCCCATACTAGTGGCTTTTCATCAGAACCGATGCAGACTCACCCAAAAGGCTCGGCTGCGCTGGCAGGGTCACGGCGCACGCCGTACATGCATTTTCATGTGTTTCTGTCAATTTCAGTGTTATTGGGCCCAAACTAGTGGCTTTTCATCAGAACCGATGCAGACTCACCCAAAAGGCTCGGCTGCGCTGGCAGGGTCACGGCGCACGCCGTACATGCATTTTCATGTGTTTCTGTCAATTTCAGTGTTATTGGGCCCAAACTAGTGGCTTTTCATCAGAACCGATGCAGACTCACCCAAAAGGCTCGGCTGCGCTGGCAGGGTCACGGCGCACGCCGTACATGCATTTTCATGTGTTTCTGTCAATTTCAGTGTTATTGGGCCCAAACTAGTGGCTTTTCATCAGAACCGATGCAGACTCACCCAAAAGGCTCGGCTGCGCTGGCAGGGTCACGGCGCACGCCGTACATGC
This sequence comes from Thunnus albacares, assembly GCF_914725855.1. NCBI lineage: Eukaryota > Metazoa > Chordata > Actinopteri > Scombriformes > Scombridae > Thunnus > Thunnus albacares. The sequence goes on from NC_058120.1 coordinate 7,273, forward strand.
ATTTTCATGTGTTTCTGTCAATTTCAGTGTTATTGGGCCCAAACTAGTGGCTTTTCATCAGAACCGATGTAGACTCACCCAAAATGCTCGGCTGCGCTGGCAGGGTCACGGCGCACGCCGTACATGCATTTTCATGTGTTTCTGTCAATTTCAGTGTTATTGGGCACAAACTAGTGGCTTTTCATCAGAACCGATGCAGACTCACCCAAAAGGCTCGGCTGCGCTGGCAGGGTCACGGCGCACGCCGTACATGCATTTTCATGTGTTTCTGTCAATTTCAGTGTTATTGGGCCCAAACTAGTGGCTTTTCATCAGAACCGATGCAGACTCACCCAAAAGGCTCGGCTGCGCGGGCAGGGTCACGGCGCACGCCGTACATGCATTTTCATGTGTTTCTGTCAATTTCAGTGTTATTGGGCCCAAACTAGTGGCTTTTCATCAGAACCGATGCAGACTCACCCAAAAGGCACGGCTGCGCTGGCAGGGTCACGGCGCACGCCGTACATGCATTTTCATGTTTCTGTCAATTTCAGTGTTATTGGGCACAAACTAGTGGCTTTTCATCAGAACCGATGCAGACTCACCCAAAAGGCTCGGCTGCGCTGGCAAGGGTCACGGCGCACGCCGTACATGCATTTTCATGTGTTTCTGTCAATTTCAGTGTTATTGGGCCCAAACTATAGTGGCTTTTCATCAGAACCGATGCAGACTAACCCAAAAGGCTCGGCTGCGCTAGCAGGGTCACGGCGCACGCCGTACATGCATTTTCATGTGTTTCTGTCAATTTCAGTGTTATTGGGCCCAAACTAGTGGCTTTTCATCAGAACCGATACAGACTCACCCAAAAGGCTCGGCTGCGCTGGCAGGGTCACGGCGCACCCCGTACATGCATTTTCATGTGTTTCTGTCAATTTCAGTGTTATTGGGCCCAAACCAGTCGCTTTTCATCAGAACCGATGCAGACTCACCCAAAAGGCTCGGCTGCGCTGGCAGGGTCACGGCGCACGCCGTACATGCATTTTCATGTGTTTCTGTCAATTTCAGTGTTATTGGGCCCAAACTAGTGGCTTTTCATCAGAACCGATGCAGACTCACCCAAAAGGCTCGGCTGCGCTGGCAGGGTCACGGCGCATGCCGTACATGCATTTTCATGTGTTTCTGTCAATTTCAGTGTTTTTGGGCCCAAACTAGTGGCTTTTCATCAGAACCGATGCAGACTCACCCAAAAGGCTCGGCTGCGCTGGCAGTGTCAAAGCGCACGCCGTAAATGTATTTTCATGTGTTTCTGTCAATTTCAGTGTTATTGGGCCCAAACTAGTGGCTTTTCATCAGAACCGATGCAGACTCACCCAAAAGGCTTGGCTGCGCTGGCAGGGTCACGGCGCACGCCGTATATGTATTTTCATGTGTTTCTGTCAATTTCAGTGTTATTGGGCCCAAACTAGTGGCTTTTCATCAGAACCGATGCAGACTCACCCAAAAGGCTCGGCTGCGCTGGCAGGGTCACGGCGCACGCCGTACATGCATTTTCATGTGTTTCTGTCAATTTCAGTGTTATTGGGCCCAAACTAGTGGCTTTTCATCAGAACCGATGCAGACTCACCCAAAAGGCTCGGCTGCGCTGGCAGGGTCACGGCGCACGCCGTACATGCATTTTCATGTGTTTCTGTCAATTTCAGTGTTTTTGGGCCCAAACTAGTGGCTTTTCATCAGAACCGATGCAGACTCACCCAAAAGGCTCGGCTGCGCTGGCAGGGTCAAAGCGCACGCCGTAAATGTATTTTCATGTGTTTCTGTCAATTTCAGTGTTATTGGGCCCAAACTAGTGGCTTTTCATCAGAACCGATGCAGACTCACCCAAAAGGCTCGGCTGCGCTGGCAGGGTCACGGCGCACGCCGTACATGCATTTTCATGTGTTTCTGTCAATTTCAGTGTTATTGGGCCCAAACTAGTGGCTTTTCATCAGAACCGATGCAGACTCACCCAAAAGGCTTGGCTGCGCTGGCAGGGTCAAAGCGCAGGCCGTAAATGTATTTTCATGTGTTTCTGTCAATTTCAGTGTTATTGGGCCCAAACTAGTGGCTTTTCATCAGAACCGATGCAGACTCACCCAAAAGGCTCGGCTGCGCTGGCAGGGTCACGGCGCACGCCGTACATGCATTTTCATGTGTTTCTGTCAATTTCAGTGTTTTTGGGCCCAAACTAGTGGCTTTTCATCAGAACCGATGCAGACTCACCCAAAAGGCTCGGCTGCGCTGGCAGGGTCAAAGCGCACGCCGTAAATGTATTTTCATGTGTTTCTGTCAATTTCAGTGTTATTGGGCACAAACTAGTGGCTTTTCATCAGAACCGATGCAGACTCACCCAAAAGGCTCGGCTGCGCTGGCAGGGTCACGGCGCACGCCGTACATGCATTTTCATGTGTTTCTGTCAATTTCAGTGTTTTTGGGCCCAAACTAGTGGCTTTTCATCAGAACCGATGCAGACTCACCCAAAAGGCTCGGCTGCGCTGGCAGGGTCACGGCGCACGCCGTACATGCATTTTCATGTGTTTCTGTCAATTTCAGTGTTTTTGGGCCCAAACTAGTGGCTTTTCATCAGAACCGATGCAGACTCACCCAAAAGGCTCGGCTGCGCTGGCAGGGTCACGGCGCACGCCGTACATGCATTTTCATGTGTTTCTGTCAATTTCAGTGTTTTTGGGCCCAAACTAGTGGCTTTTCATCAGAACCGATGCAGACTCACCCAAAAGGCTCGGCTGCGCTGGCAGGGTCACGGCGCACGCCGTACATGCATTTTCATGTGTTTCTGTCAATTTCAGTGTTATTGGGCCCAAACTAGTGGCTTTTCATCAGAACCGATGCAGACTCACCCAAAAGGCTCGGCTGCGCTGGCAGGGTCACGGCGCACGCCGTACATGCATTTTCATGTGTTTCTGTCAATTTCAGTGTTATTGGGCACAAACTAGTGGCTTTTCATCAGAACCGATGCAGACTCACCCAAAAGGCTCGGCTGCGCTGGCAGGGTCACGGCGCACGCCGTACATGCATTTTCATGTGTTTCTGTCAATTTCAGTGTTTTTGGGCCCAAACTAGTGGCTTTTCATCAGAACCGATGCAGACTCACCCAAAAGGCTCGGCTGCGCTGGCAGGGTCACGGCGCACGCCGTACATGCATTTTCATGTGTTTCTGTCAATTTCAGTGTTTTTGGGCCCAAACTAGTGGCTTTTCATCAGAACCGATGCAGACTCACCCAAAAGGCTCGGCTGCGCTGGCAGGGTCACGGCGCACGCCGTACATGCATTTTCATGTGTTTCTGTCAATTTCAGTGTTTTTGGGCCCAAACTAGTGGCTTTTCATCAGAACCGATGCAGACTCACCCAAAAGGCTCGGCTGCGCTGGCAGGGTCACGGCGCACGCCGTACATGCATTTTCATGTGTTTCTGTCAATTTCAGTGTTTTTGGGCCCAAACTAGTGGCTTTTCATCAGAACCGATGCAGACTCACCCAAAAGGCTCGGCTGCGCTGGCAGGGTCACGGCGCACGCCGTACATGCATTTTCATGTGTTTCTGTCAATTTCAGTGTTATTGGGCCCAAACTAGTGGCTTTTCATCAGAACCGATGCAGACTCACCCAAAAGGCTCGGCTGCGCTGGCAGTGTCAAAGCGCATGCCGTAAATGTATTTTCATGTGTTTCTGTCAATTTCAGTGTTATTGGGCCCAAACTAGTGGCTTTTCATCAGAACCGATGCAGACTCACCCAAAAGGCTTGGCTGCGCTGGCAGGGTCACGGCGCACGCCGTATATGTATTTTCATGTGTTTCTGTCAATTTCAGTGTTATTGGGCCCAAACTAGTGGCTTTTCATCAGAACCGATGCAGACTCACCCAAAAGGCTCGGCTGCGCTGGCAGGGTCACGGCGCACGCCGTACATGCATTTTCATGTGTTTCTGTCAATTTCAGTGTTATTGGGCCCAAACTAGTGGCTTTTCATCAGAACCGATGCAGACTCACCCAAAAGGCTCGGCTGCGCTGGCAGGGTCACGGCGCACGCCGTACATGCATTTTCATGTGTTTCTGTCAATTTCAGTGTTATTGGGCCCAAACTAGTGGCTTTTCATCAGAACCGATGCAGACTCACCCAAAAGGCTCGGCTGCGCTGGCAGGGTCACGGCGCACGCCGTACATGCATTTTCATGTGTTTCTGTCAATTTCAGTGTTTTTGGGCCCAAACTAGTGGCTTTTCATCAGAACCGATGCAGACTCACCCAAAAGGCTCGGCTGCGCTGGCAGGGTCACGGCGCACGCCGTACATGCATTTTCATGTGTTTCTGTCAATTTCAGTGTTATTGGGCCCAAACTAGTGGCTTTTCATCAGAACCGATGCAGACTCACCCAAAAGGCTCGGCTGCGCTGGCAGGGTCACGGCGCACGCCGTACATGCATTTTCATGTGTTTCTGTCAATTTCAGTGTTTTCGGGCACAAACTAGTGGCTTTTCATCAGAACCGATGCAGACTCACCCAAAAGGCTCGGCTGCGCTGGCAGGGTCACGACGCACGCCGTACATGCATTTTCATGTGTTTCTGTCAATTTCAGTGTTATTGGGCCCAAACTAGTCGCTTTTCATCAGAACCGATGCAGACTCACCCAAAAGGCTCGGCTGCGCTGGCAGGGTCATGGCGTACGCCGTACATGTATTTTCATGTGTTTCTGTCAATTTCAGTGTTATTGGGCCCAAACTAGTGGCTTTTGATCAGAACCGATACAGACTCACCCAAAAGGCTCGGCTGCGCTGGCAGGGTCACGGCGCACGCCGTTCATGCATTTTCATGTGTTTCTGTCAATTTCAGTGTTCTTGGGCCCAAACTAGTGGCTTTTCATCAGAACCGATGCAGACTAACCCAAAAGGCTCGGCTGCGCTAGCAGGGTCACGGCGCACGCCGTACATGCATTTTCATGTGTTTCTGTCAATTTCAGTGTTATTGGGCCCAAACTAGTGGCTTTTCATCAGAACCGATACAGACTCACCCAAAAGGCTCGGCTGCGCTGGCAGGGTCACGGCGCACCCCGTACATGCATTTTCATGTGTTTCTGTCAATTTCAGTGTTATTGGGCCCAAACCAGTCGCTTTTCATCAGAACCGATGCAGACTCACCCAAAAGGCTCGGCTGCGCTGGCAGGGTCACGGCGCACGCCGTACATGCATTTTCATGTGTTTCTGTCAATTTCAGTGTTATTGGGCCCAAACTAGTGGCTTTTCATCAGAACCGATGCAGACTCACCCAAAAGGCTCGGCTGCGCTGGCAGGGTCACGGCGCACGCCGTACATGTATTTTCATGTGTTTCTGTCAATTTCAGTGTTATTGGGCCCAAACTAGTGGCTTTTCATCAGAACCGATGCAGACTCACCCAAAAGGCTCGGCTGCGCTGGCAGGGTCACGGCGCACGCCGTACATGCATTTTCATGTGTTTCTGTCAATTTCAGTGTTATTGGGCCCAAACTAGTGGCTTTTCATCAGAACCGATGCAGACTCACCCAAAAGGCTCGGCTGCGCTGGCAGGGTCACGACGCATGCCGTACATGCAATTTCATGTGTTTCTGTCAATTTCAGTGTTTTTGGGCCCAAACTAGTGGCTTTTCATCAGAACCGATGCAGACTCACCCAAAAGGCTCGGCTGCGCTGGCAGTGTCAAAGCGCATGCCGTAAATGTATTTTCATGTGTTTCTGTCAATTTCAGTGTTATTGGGCCCAAACTAGTGGCTTTTCATCAGAACCGATGCAGACTCACCCAAAAGGCTTGGCTGCGCTGGCAGGGTCACGGCGCACGCCGTATATGTATTTTCATGTGTTTCTGTCAATTTCAGTGTTATTGGGCCCAAACTAGTGGCTTTTCATCAGAACCGATGCAGACTCACCCAAAAGGCTCGGCTGCGCTGGCAGGGTCACGGCGCACGCCGTACATGCATTTTCATGTGTTTCTGTCAATTTCAGTGTTATTGGGCCCAAACTAGTGGCTTTTCATCAGAACCGATGCAGACTCACCCAAAAGGCTCGGCTGCGCTGGCAGGGTCACGGCGCACGCCGTACATGCATTTTCATGTGTTTCTGTCAATTTCAGTGTTTTTGGGCCCAAACTAGTGGCTTTTCATCAGAACCGATGCAGACTCACCCAAAAGGCTCGGCTGCGCTGGCAGGGTCAAAGCGCACGCCGTAAATGTATTTTCATGTGTTTCTGTCAATTTCAGTGTTATTGGGCCCAAACTAGTGGCTTTTCATCAGAACCGATGCAGACTCACCCAAAAGGCTCGGCTGCGCTGGCAGGGTCACGGCGCACGCCGTACATGCATTTTCATGTGTTTCTGTCAATTTCAGTGTTATTGGGCCCAAACTAGTGGCTTTTCATCAGAACCGATGCAGACTCACCCAAAAGGCTCGGCTGCGCTGGCAGGGTCAAAGCGCAGGCCGTAAATGTATTTTCATGTGTTTCTGTCAATTTCAGTGTTATTGGGCCCAAACTAGTGGCTTTTCATCAGAACCGATGCAGACTCACCCAAAAGGCTCGGCTGCGCTGGCAGGGTCACGGCGCACGCCGTACATGCATTTTCATGTGTTTCTGTCAATTTCAGTGTTTTTGGGCCCAAACTAGTGGCTTTTCATCAGAACCGATGCAGACTCACCCAAAAGGCTCGGCTGCGCTGGCAGGGTCAAAGCGCACGCCGTAAATGTATTTTCATGTGTTTCTGTCAATTTCAGTGTTATTGGGCCCAAACTAGTGGCTTTTCATCAGAACCGATGCAGACTCACCCAAAAGGCTCGGCTGCGCTGGCAGGGTCAAAGCGCACGCCGTAAATGTATTTTCATGTGTTTCTGTCAATTTCAGTGTTTTCGGGCACAAACTAGTGGCTTTTCATCAGAACCGATGCAGACTCACCCAAAAGGCTCGGCTGCGCTGGCAGGGTCACGACGCACGCCGTACATGCATTTTCATGTGTTTCTGTCAATTTCAGTGTTATTGGGCCGAAACTAGTCGCTTTTCATCAGAACCGATGCAGACTCACCCAAAAGGCTCGGCTGCGCTGGCAGGGTCATGGCGTACGCCGTACATGTATTTTCATGTGTTTCTGTCAATTTCAGTGTTATTGGGCCCAAACTAGTGGCTTTTGATCAGAACCGATACAGACTCACCCAAAAGGCTCGGCTGCGCTGGCAGGGTCACGGCGCACCCCGTACATGCATTTTCATGTGTTTCTGTCAATTTCAGTGTTATTGGGCCCAAACTAGTGGCTTTTCATCAGAACCGATGCAGACTAACCCAAAAGGCTCGGCTGCGCTAGCAGGGTCACGGCGCACGCCGTACATGCATTTTCATGTGTTTCTGTCAATTTCAGTGTTATTGGGCCCAAACTAGTGGCTTTTGATCAGAACCGATACAGACTCACCCAAAAGGCTCGGCTGCGCTGGCAGGGTCACGGCGCACCCCGTACATGCATTTTCATGTGTTTCTGTCAATTTCAGTGTTATTGGGCCCAAACCAGTCGCTTTTCATCAGAACCGATGCAGACTCACCCAAAAGGCTCGGCTGCGCTGGCAGGGTCACGGCGCACGCCGTACATGCATTTTCATGTGTTTCTGTCAATTTCAGTGTTATTGGGCCCAAACTAGTGGCTTTTCATCAGAACCGATGCAGACTCACCCAAAAGGCTCGGCTGCGCTGGCAGGGTCACGGCGCATGCCGTACATGCATTTTCATGTGTTTCTGTCAATTTCAGTGTTTTTGGGCCCAAACTAGTGGCTTTTCATCAGAACCGATGCAGACTCACCCAAAAGGCTCGGCTGCGCTGGCAGTGTCAAAGCGCACGCCGTAAATGTATTTTCATGTGTTTCTGTCAATTTCAGTGTTATTGGGCCCAAACTAGTGGCTTTTCATCAGAACCGATGCAGACTCACCCAAAAGGCTTGGCTGCGCTGGCAGGGTCACGGCGCACGCCGTATATGTATTTTCATGTGTTTCTGTCAATTTCAGTGTTATTGGGCCCAAACTAGTGGCTTTTCATCAGAACCGATGCAGACTCACCCAAAAGGCTCGGCTGCGCTGGCAGGGTCACGGCGCACGCCGTACATGCATTTTCATGTGTTTCTGTCAATTTCAGTGTTATTGGGCCCAAACTAGTGGCTTTTCATCAGAACCGATGCAGACTCACCCAAAAGGCTCGGCTGCGCTGGCAGGGTCACGGCGCACGCCGTACATGCATTTTCATGTGTTTCTGTCAATTTCAGTGTTTTTGGGCCCAAACTAGTGGCTTTTCATCAGAACCGATGCAGACTCACCCAAAAGGCTCGGCTGCGCTGGCAGGGTCAAAGCGCACGCCGTAAATGTATTTTCATGTGTTTCTGTCAATTTCAGTGTTATTGGGCCCAAACTAGTGGCTTTTCATCAGAACCGATGCAGACTCACCCAAAAGGCTCGGCTGCGCTGGCAGGGTCACGGCGCACGCCGTACATGCATTTTCATGTGTTTCTGTCAATTTCAGTGTTATTGGGCCCAAACTAGTGGCTTTTCATCAGAACCGATGCAGACTCACCCAAAAGGCTTGGCTGCGCTGGCAGGGTCAAAGCGCAGGCCGTAAATGTATTTTCATGTGTTTCTGTCAATTTCAGTGTTATTGGGCCCAAACTAGTGGCTTTTCATCAGAACCGATGCAGACTCACCCAAAAGGCTCGGCTGCGCTGGCAGGGTCACGGCGCACGCCGTACATGCATTTTCATGTGTTTCTGTCAATTTCAGTGTTTTTGGGCCCAAACTAGTGGCTTTTCATCAGAACCGATGCAGACTCACCCAAAAGGCTCGGCTGCGCTGGCAGGGTCAAAGCGCACGCCGTAAATGTATTTTCATGTGTTTCTGTCAATTTCAGTGTTATTGGGCCCAAACTAGTGGCTGTTCATCAGAACCGATGCAGACTCACCCAAAAGGCTCGGCTGCGCTGGCAGGGTCAAAGCGCACGCCGTAAATGTATTTTCATGTGTTTCTGTCAATTTCAGTGTTATTGGGCCCAAACTAGTGGCTTTTCATCAGAACCGATGCAGACTCACCCAAAAGGCTCGGCTGCGTTGGCAGGGTCACGGCGCACGCCGTACATGCATTTTCATGTGTTTCTGTCAATTTCAGTGTTATTGGGCCCAAACTAGTGGCTTTTCATCAGAACCGATGCAGACTCACCCAAAAGGCTCGGCTGCGCTGGCAGGGTCACGGCGCACGCCGTACATGCATTTTCATGTGTTTCTGTCAATTTCAGTGTTATTGGGCACAAACTAGTGGCTTTTCATCAGAACCGATGCAGACTCACCCAAAAGGCTCGGCTGCGCTGGCAGGGTCACGGCGCACGCCGTACATGCATTTTCATGTGTTTCTGTCAATTTCAGTGTTTTTGGGCCCAAACTAGTGGCTTTTCATCAGAACCGATGCAGACTCACCCAAAAGGCTCGGCTGCGCTGGCAGGGTCACGGCGCACGCCGTACATGCATTTTCATGTGTTTCTGTCAATTTCAGTGTTTTTGGGCCCAAACTAGTGGCTTTTCATCAGAACCGATGCAGACTCACCCAAAAGGCTCGGCTGCGCTGGCAGGGTCAAAGCGCACACCGTAAATGTATTTTCATGTGTTTCTGTCAATTTCAGTGTTATTGGGCCCAAACTAGTGGCTTTTCATCAGAACCGATGCAGACTCACCCAAAAGGCTCGGGTGCGCTGGCAGGGTCACGGCGCACGCCGTACATGCATTTTCATGTGTTTCTGTCAATTTCAGTGTTATTGGGCCCAAACTAGTGGCTTTTCATCAGAACCGATGCAGACTCACCCAAAAGGCTCGGGCTGCGCTGGCAGGGTCACGGCGCACGCCGTACATGCATTTTCATGTGTTTCTGTCAATTTCAGTGTTTTTGGGCCCAAACTAGTGGCTTTTCATCAGAACCGATGCAGACTCACCCAAAAGGCTCGGCTGCGCTGGCAGGGTCACGGCGCACGCCGTACATGCATTTTCATGTGTTTCTGTCAATTTCAGTGTTATTGGGCCCAAACTAGTGGCTTTTCATCAGAACCGATGCAGACTCACCCAAAAGGCTCGGCTGCGCTGGCAGGGTCACGGCGCACGCCGTACATGCATTTTCATGTGTTTCTGTCAATTTCAGTGTTTTCGGGCACAAACTAGTGGCTTTTCATCAGAACCGATGCAGACTCACCCAAAAGGCTCGGCTGCGCTGGCAGGGTCACGACGCACGCCGTACATGCATTTTCATGTGTTTCTGTCAATTTCAGTGTTATTGGGCCCAAACTAGTGGCTTTTCATCAGAACCGATGCAGACTCACCCAAAGGCTCGGCTGCGCTGGCAGGTTCACGGCGCACGCCGTACATGCATTTTCATGTGTTTCTGTCAATTTCAGTGTTATTGGGCCCAAACTAGTGGCTTTTCATCAGAACCGATACAGACTCACCCAAAAGGCTCGGCTGCGCTGGCAGGGTCACGGCGCACACCCGTACATGCATTTTCATGTGTTTCTGTCAATTTCAGTGTTATTGGGCCCAAACTAGTGGCTTTTCATCAGAACCGATGCAGACTAACCCAAAAGGCTCGGCTGCGCTAGCAGGGGTCACGGCGCACGCCGTACATGCATTTTCATGTGTTTCTGTCAATTTCAGTGTTATTGGGCCCAAACTAGTGGCTTTTCATCAGAACCGATGCAGACTCACCCAAAAGGCTCGGCTGCGCTGGCAAGGGTCACGGCGCACCCCGTACATGCATTTTCATGTGTTTCTGTCAATTTCAGTGTTATTGGGCCCAAACCAGTCGCTTTTCATCAGAACCGATGCAGACTCACCCAAAAGGCTCGGCTGCGCTGGCAGGGTCACGGCGCACGCCGTACATGCATTTTCATGTGTTTCTGTCAATTTCAGTGTTATTGGGCCCAAACTAGTGGCTTTTCATCAGAACCGATGCAGACTCACCCAAAAGGCTCGGCTGCGCTGGCAGGGTCACGGCGCACGCCGTACATGTATTTTCATGTGTTTCTGTCAATTTCAGTGTTATTGGGCCCAAACTACTTGCTTTTCATCAAAACCGATGCAGACTCACCCAAAAGGCTCGGCTGCGCTGGCAGGGTCACGGCGCACGCCGTACATGCATTTTCATGTGTTTCTGTCAATTTCAGTGTTATTGGGCCCAAACTAGTGGCTTTTGATCAGAACCGATACAGACTCACCCAAAAGGCTCGGCTGCGCTGGCAGGGTCACGGCGCACCCCGTACATGCATTTTCATGTGTTTCTGTCAATTTCAGTGTTATTTGGCCCAAACCAGTCGCTTTTCATCAGAACCGATGCAGACTCACCCAAAAGGCTCGGCTGCGCTGGCAGGTTCACGGCGCACGCCGTACATGCATTTTCATGTGTTTCTGTCAATTTCAGTGTTATTGGGCCCAAACTAGTGGCTTTTCATCAGAACCGATACAGACTCACCCAAAAGGCTCGCTGCGCTGGCAGGGTCACGGCGCACCCCGTACATGCATTTTCATGTGTTTCTGTCAATTTCAGTGTTATTGGGCCCAAACTAGTGGCTTTTCATCAGAACCGATGCAGACTAACCCAAAAGGCTCGGCTGCGCTAGCAGGGTCACGGCGCACGCCGTACATGCATTTTCATGTGTTTCTGTCAATTTCAGTGTTATTGGGCCCAAACTAGTGGCTTTTGATCAGAACCGATACAGACTCACCCAAAAGGCTCGGCTGCGCTGGCAGGGTCACGGCGCACCCCGTACATGCATTTTCATGTGTTTCTGTCAATTTCAGTGTTATTGGGCCCAAACCAGTCGCTTTTCATCAGAACCGATGCAGACTCACCCAAAAGGCTCGGCTGCGCTGGCAGGGTCACGGCGCACGCCGTACATGCATTTTCATGTGTTTCTGTCAATTTCAGTGTTATTGGGCCCAAACTAGTGGCTTTTCATCAGAACCGATGCAGACTCACCCAAAAGGCTCGGCTGCGCTGGCAGGGTCACGGCGCACGCCGTACATGTATTTTCATGTGTTTCTGTCAATTTCAGTGTTATTGGGCCCAAACTAGTGGCTTTTCATCAAAACCGATGCAGACTCACCCAAAAGGCTCGGCTGCGCTGGCAGGGTCACGGCGCAGCGCCGTACATGCATTTTCATGTGTTTCTGTCAATTTCAGTGTTTTCGGGCACAAACTAGTGGCTTTTCATCAGAACCGATGCAGACTCACCCAAAAGGCTCGGCTGCGCTGGCAGGGTCACGACGCACGCCGTACATGCATTTTCATGTGTTTCTGTCAATTTCAGTGTTATTGGGCCCAAACTAGTGGCTTTTCATCAGAACCGATGCAGACTCACCCAAAAGGCTCGGCTGCGCTGGCAGGTTCACGGCGCACGCCGTACATGCATTTTCATGTGTTTCTGTCAATTTCAGTGTTATTGGGCCCAAACTAGTGGCTTTTCATCAGAACCGATACAGACTCACCCAAAAGGCTCGGCTGCGCTGGCAGGGTCACGGCGCACCCCGTACATGCATTTTCATGTGTTTCTGTCAATTTCAGTGTTATTGGGCCCAAACTAGTGGCTTTTCATCAGAACCGATGCAGACTAACCCAAAAGGCTCGGCTGCGCTAGCAGGGTCACGGCGCACGCCGTACATGCATTTTCATGTGTTTCTGTCAATTTCAGTGTTATTGGGCCCAAACTAGTGGCTTTTGATCAGAACCGATACAGACTCACCCAAAAGGCTCGGCTGCGCTGGCAGGGTCACGGCGCACCCCGTACATGCATTTTCATGTGTTTCTGTCAATTTCAGTGTTATTGGGCCCAAACCAGTCGCTTTTCATCAGAACCGATGCAGACTCACCCAAAAGGCTCGGCTGCGCTGGCAGGGTCACGGCGCACGCCGTACATGCATTTTCATGTGTTTCTGTCAATTTCAGTGTTATTGGGCCCAAACTAGTGGCTTTTCATCAGAACCGATGCAGACTCACCCAAAAGGCTCGGCTGCGCTGGCAGGGTCACGGCGCACGCCGTACATGTATTTTCATGTGTTTCTGTCAATTTCAGTGTTATTGGGCCCAAACTAGTGGCTTTTCATCAAAACCGATGCAGACTCACCCAAAAGGCTCGGCTGCGCTGGCAGGGTCACGGCGCACGCCGTACATGCATTTTCATGTGTTTCTGTCAATTTCAGTGTTATTGGGCCCAAACTAGTGGCTTTTGATCAGAACCGATACAGACTCACCCAAAAGGCTCGGCTGCGCTGGCAGGGTCACGGCGCACCCCGTACATGCATTTTCATGTGTTTCTGTCAATTTCAGTGTTATTTGGCCCAAACCAGTCGCTTTTCATCAGAACCGATGCAGACTCACCCAAAAGGCTCGGCTGCGCTGGCAGGTTCACGGCGCACGCCGTACATGCATTTTCATGTGTTTCTGTCAATTTCAGTGTTATTGGGCCCAAACTAGTGGCTTTTCATCAGAACCGATACAGACTCACCCAAAAGGCTCGGCTGCGCTGGCAGGGTCACGGCGCACCCCGTACATGCATTTTCATGTGTTTCTGTCAATTTCAGTGTTATTGGGCCCAAACTAGTGGCTTTTCATCAGAACCGATGCAGACTAACCCAAAAGGCTCGGCTGCGCTAGCCGGGTCACGGCGCACGCCGTACATGCATTTTCATGTGTTTCTGTCAATTTCAGTGTTATTGGGCCCAAACTAGTGGCTTTTCATCAGAACCGATACAGACTCACCCAAAAGGCTCGGCTGCGCTGGCAGGGTCACGGCGCACCCCGTACATGCATTTTCATGTGTTTCTGTCAATTTCAGTGTTATTGGGCCCAAACCAGTCGCTTTTCATCAGAACCGATGCAGACTCACCCAAAAGGCTCGGCTGCGCTGGCAGGGTCACGGCGCACGCCGTACATGCATTTTCATGTGTTTCTGTCAATTTCAGTGTTATTGGGCCCAAACTAGTGGCTTTTCATCAGAACCGATGCAGACTCACCCAAAAGGCTCGGCTGCGCTGGCAGGGTCACGGCGCACGCCGTACATGTATTTTCATGTGTTTCTGTCAATTTCAGTGTTATTGGGCCCAAACTAGTGGCTTTTCATCAAAACCGATGCAGACTCACCCAAAAGGCTCGGCTGCGCTGGCAGGGTCACGGCGCACGCCGTACATGCATTTTCATGTGTTTCTGTCAATTTCAGTGTTATTGGGCCCAAACTAGTGGCTTTTCATCAGAACCGATACAGACTCACCCAAAAGGCTCGGCTGCGCTGGCAGGGTCACGGCGCACCCCGTACATGCATTTTCATGTGTTTCTGTCAATTTCAGTGTTATTTGGCCCAAACCAGTCGCTTTTCATCAGAACCGATGCAGACTCACCCAAAAGGCTCGGCTGCGCTGGCAGGGTCACGGCGCACGCCGTACATGCATTTTCATGTGTTTCTCTCAATTTCAGTGTTATTGGGCCCAAACTAGTGGCTTTTCATCAGAACCGATGCAGACTCACCCAAAAGGCTCGGCTGCGCTGGCAGGGTCACGGCGCACGCCGTACATGCATTTTCATGTGTTTCTGTCAATTTCAGTGTTATTGGGCCCAAACTAGTGGCTTTTCATCAGAACCGATGCAGACTCACCCAAAAGGCTCGGCTGCGCTGGCAGGGTCACGGCGCACGCCGTACATGCATTTTCATGTGTTTCTGTCAATTTCAGTGTTATTGGGCCCAAACTAGTGGCTTTTCATCAAAACCGATGCAGACTCACCCAAAAGGCTCGGCTGCGCTGGCAGGGTCACGGCGCACGCCGTACATGCATTTTCATGTGTTTCTGTCAATTTCAGTGTTATTGGGCCCAAACTAGTGGCTTTTCATCAGAACCGATACAGACTCACCCAAAAGGCTCGGCTGCGCTGGCAGGGTCACGGCGCACCCCGTACATGCATTTTCATGTGTTTCTGTCAATTTCAGTGTTATTTGGCCCAAACCAGTCGCTTTTCATCAGAACCGATGCAGACTCACCCAAAAGGCTCGGCTGCGCTGGCAGGGTCACGGCGCACGCCGTACATGCATTTTCATGTGTTTCTGTCAATTTCAGTGTTATTGGGCCCAAACTAGTGGCTTTTCATCAGAACCGATGCAGACTCACCCAAAAGGCTCGGCTGCACTGGCAGGGTCATGGCGTACGCCGTACATGCATTTTCATGTGTTTCTGTCAATTTCAGTGTTATTGGGCCCAAACTAGTGGCTTTTCATCAGAACCGATGCAGACTCACCCAAAAGGCTCGGCTGCGCTGGCAGGGTCACGGCGCACCCCGTACATGCATTTTATGTGTTTCTGTCAATTTCAGTGTTATTGGGCCCAAACTAGTGGCTTTTCATCAGAACCGATGCAGACTCACCCAAAAGGCTCGGCTGCGCTGGCAGGGTCACGGCGCACGCCGTACATGTATTTTCATGTGTTTCTGTCAATTTCAGTGTTATTGGGCCCAAACTAGTGGCTTTTCATCAGAACCGATGCAGACTCACCCAAAAGGCTCGGCTGCGCTGGCAGGGTCACGGCGCACGCCGTACATGCATTTTCATGTGTTTCTGTCAATTTCAGTGTTATTGGGCCCAAACTAGTGGCTTTTCATCAGAACCGATGCAGACTCACCCAAAAGGCTCGGCTGCGCTGGCAGGGTCAAAGCGCACGCCGTACATGCATTTTCATGTGTTTCTGTCAATTTCAGTGTTTTTGGGCCCAAACTAGTGGCTTTTCATCAGAACCGATGCAGACTCACCCAAAAGGCTCGGCTGCGCTGGCAGGGTCACGGCGCACGCCGTACATGTATTTTCATGTGTTTCTGTCAATTTCAGTGTTATTGGGCCCAAACTAGTGGCTTTTCATCAGAACCGATGCAGACTCACCCAAAAGGCTCGGCTGCGCTGGCAGGGTCACGGCGCACGCCGTACATGCATTTTCATGTGTTTCTGTCAATTTCAGTGTTATTGGGCCCAAACTAGTGGCTTTTCATCAGAACCGATGCAGACTCACCCAAAAGGCTCGGCTGCGCTGGAAGGGTCAAAGCGCACGCTGTAAATGTATTTTCATGTGTTTCTGTCAATTTCAGTGTTATTGGGCCCAAACTAGTGGCTTTTCATCAGAACCGATGCAGACTCACCCAAAAGGCTCGGCTGCGCTGGCAGGGTCACGGCGCACGCCGTACATGCATTTTCATGTGTTTCTGTCAATTTCAGTGTTTTTGGGCCCAAACTAGTGGCTTTTCATCAGAACCGATGCAGACTCACCCAAAAGGCTCGGCTGCGCTGGCAGTGTCAAAGCGCACGCCGTAAATGTATTTTCATGTGTTTCTGTCAATTTCAGTGTTATTGGGCCCAAACTAGTGGCTTTTCATCAGAACCGATGCAGACTCACCCAAAAGGCTTGGCTGCGCTGGCAGGGTCACGGCGCACGCCGTATATGTATTTTCATGTGTTTCTGTCAATTTCAGTGTTATTGGGCCCAAACTAGTGGCTTTTCATCAGAACCGATGCAGACTCACCCAAAAGGCTCGGCTGCGCTGGCAGGGTCACGGCGCACGCCGTACATGCATTTTCATGTGTTTCTGTCAATTTCAGTGTTATTGGGCCCAAACTAGTGGCTTTTCATCAGAACCGATGCAGACTCACCCAAAAGGCTCGGCTGCGCTGGCAGGGTCACGGCGCACGCCGTACATGCATTTTCATGTGTTTCTGTCAATTTCAGTGTTTTTGGGCCCAAACTAGTGGCTTTTCATCAGAACCGATGCAGACTCACCCAAAAGGCTCGGCTGCGCTGGCAGGGTCAAAGCGCACGCCGTAAATGTATTTTCATGTGTTTCTGTCAATTTCAGTGTTATTGGGCCCAAACTAGTGGCTTTTCATCAGAACCGATGCAGACTCACCCAAAAGGCTCGGCTGCGCTGGCAGGGTCAAAGCGCACGCCGTAAATGTATTTTCATGTGTTTCTGTCAATTTCAGTGTTATTGGGCCCAAACTAGTGGCTTTTCATCAGAACCGATGCAGACTCACCCAAAAGGCTCGGCTGCGTTGGCAGGGTCACGGCGCACGCCGTACATGCATTTTCATGTGTTTCTGTCAATTTCAGTGTTATTGGGCCCAAACTAGTGGCTTTTCATCAGAACCGATGCAGACTCACCCAAAAGGCTCGGCTGCGCTGGCAGGGTCACGGCGCACGCCGTACATGCATTTTCATGTGTTTCTGTCAATTTCAGTGTTATTGGGCACAAACTAGTGGCTTTTCATCAGAACCGATGCAGACTCACCCAAAAGGCTCGGCTGCGCTGGCAGGGTCACGGCGCACGCCGTACATGCATTTTCATGTGTTTCTGTCAATTTCAGTGTTTTTGGGCCCAAACTAGGGGCTTTTCATCAGAAACCGATGCAGACTCACCCAAAAGGCTCGGCTGCGCTGGCAGGGTCACGGCGCACGCCGTACATGCATTTTCATGTGTTTCTGTCAATTTCAGTGTTTTTGGGCCCAAACTAGTGGCTTTTCATCAGAACCGATGCAGACTCACCCAAAAGGCTCGGCTGCGCTGGCAGGGTCAAAGCGCACGCCGTAAATGTATTTTCATGTGTTTCTGTCAATTTCAGTGTTATTGGGCCCAAACTAGTGGCTTTTCATCAGAACCGATGCAGACTCACCCAAAAGGCTCGGCTGCGTTGGCAGGGTCACGGCGCACGCCGTACATGCATTTTCATGTGTTTCTGTCAATTTCAGTGTTATTGGGCCCAAACTAGTGGCTTTTCATCAGAACCGATGCAGACTCACCCAAAAGGCTCGGCTGCGCTGGCAGGGTCACGGCGCACGCCGTACATGCATTTTCATGTGTTTCTGTCAATTTCAGTGTTATTGGGCACAAACTAGTGGCTTTTCATCAGAACCGATGCAGACTCACCCAAAAGGCTCGGCTGCTCTGGCAGGGTCACGGCGCACGCCATACATGCATTTTCATGTGTTTCTGTCAATTTCAGTGTTTTTGGGCCCAAACTAGTGGCTTTTCATCAGAACCGATGCAGACTCACCCAAAAGGCTCGGCTGCGCTGGCAGGGTCACGGCGCACGCCGTACATGCATTTTCATGTGTTTCTGTCAATTTCAGTGTTTTTGGGCCCAAACTAGTGGCTTTTCATCAGAACCGATGCAGACTCACCCAAAAGGCTCGGCTGCGCTGGCAGGGTCAAAGCGCACGCCGTAAATGTATTTTCATGTGTTTCTGTCAATTTCAGTGTTATTGGGCCCAAACTAGTGGCTTTTCATCAGAACCGATGCAGACTCACCCAAAAGGCTCGGCTGCGCTGGCAGGGTCACGGCGCACGCCGTACATGCATTTTCATGTGTTTCTGTCAATTTCAGTGTTATTGGGCCCAAACTAGTGGCTTTTCATCAGAACCGATGCAGACTCACCCAAAAGGCTCGGCTGCGCTGGCAGGGTCACGGCGCACGCCGTACATGCATTTTCATGTGTTTCTGTCAATTTCAGTGTTTTTGGGCCCAAACTAGTGGCTTTTCATCAGAACCGATGCAGACTCACCCAAAAGGCTCGGCTGCGCTGGCAGGGTCACGGCGCACGCCGTACATGCATTTTCATGTATTTCTGTCAATTTCAGTGTTATTGGGCCCAAACTAGTGGCTTTTCATCAGAACCGATGCAGACTCACCCAAAAGGCTCGGCTGCGCTGGCAGGGTCACGGCGCACGCCGTACATGCATTTTCATGTGTTTCTGTCAATTTCAGTGTTATTGGGCCCAAACTAGTGGCTTTTCATCAGAACCGATGCAGACTCACCCAAAAGGCTCGGCTGCGCTGGCAGGGTCACGGCGCACGCCGTACATGTATTTTCATGTGTTTCTGTCAATTTCAGTGTTATTGGGCCCAAACTAGTGGCTTTTCATCAGAACCGATGCAGACTCACCCAAAAGGCTCGGGTGCGCTGGCAGGGTCACGGCGCACGCCGTACATGCATTTTCATGTGTTTCTGTCAATTTCAGTGTTTTCGGGCACAAACTAGTGGCTTTTCATCAGAACCAATGCAGACTCACCCAAAAGGCTCGGCTGCGCTGGCAGGGTCACGACGCACGCCGTACATGCATTTTCATGTGTTTCTGTCAATTTCAGTGTTATTGGGCCCAAACTAGTCGCTTTTCATCAGAACCGATGCAGACTCACCCAAAAGGCTCGGCTGCGCTGGCAGGGTCATGGCGTACGCCGTACATGTATTTTCATGTGTTTCTGTCAATTTCAGTGTTATTGGGCCCAAACTAGTGGCTTTTGATCAGAACCGATACAGACTCACCCAAAAGGCTCGGCTGCGCTGGCAGGGTCACGGCGCACCCCGTACATGCATTTTCATGTGTTTCTGTCAATTTCAGTGTTATTGGGCCCAAACTAGTGGCTTTTCATCAGAACCGATGCAGACTAACCCAAAAGGCTCGGCTGCGCTAGGAGGGTCACGGCGCACGCCGTACATGCATTTTCATGTGTTTCTGTCAATTTCAGTGTTATTGGGCCCAAACTAGTGGCTTTTCATCAGAACCGATACAGACTCACCCAAAAGGCTCGGCTGCGCTGGCAGGGTCACGGCGCACCCCGTACATGCATTTTCATGTGTTTCTGTCAATTTCAGTGTTATTGGGCCCAAACCAGTCGCTTTTCATCAGAACCGATGCAGACTCACCCAAAAGGCTCGGCTGCGCTGGCAGGGTCACGGCGCACGCCGTACATGCATTTTCATGTGTTTCTGTCAATTTCAGTGTTATTGGGCCCAAACTAGTGGCTTTTCATCAGAACCGATGCAGACTCACCCAAAAGGCTCGGCTGCGCTGGCAGGGTCACGGCGCACGCCGTACATGTATTTTCATGTGTTTCTGTCAATTTCAGTGTTATTGGGCCCAAACTAGTGGCTTTTCATCAGAACCGATGCAGACTCACCCAAAAGGCTCGGCTGCGCTGGCAGGGTCACGGCGCACGCCGTACATGCATTTTCATGTGTTTCTGTCAATTTCAGTGTTATTGGGCCCAAACTAGTGGCTTTTCATCAGAACCGATGCAGACTCACCCAAAAGGCTCGGCTGCGCTGGCAGGGTCAAAGCGCACGCCGTACATGCATTTTCATGTGTTTCTGTCAATTTCAGTGTTTTTGGGCCCAAACTAGTGGCTTTTCATCAGAACCGATGCAGACTCACCCAAAAGGCTCGGCTGCGCTGGCAGGGTCACGGCGCACGCCGTACATGCATTTTCATGTGTTTCTGTCAATTTCAGTGTTATTGGGCCCAAACTAGTGGCTTTTCATCAGAACCGATGCAGACTCACCCAAAAGGCTCGGCTGCGCTGGCAGGGTCACGGCGCACGCCGTACATGCATTTTCATGTGTTTCTGTCAATTTCAGTGTTATTGGGCCCCAAACTAGTGGCTTTTCATCAGAACCGATGCAGACTCACCCAAAAGGCTCGGCTGCGCTGGCAGGGTCAAAGCGCACGCTGTAAATGTATTTTCATGTGTTTCTGTCAATTTCAGTGTTATTGGGCCCAAACTAGTGGCTTTTCATCAGAACCGATGCAGACTCACCCAAAAGGCTCGGCTGCGCTGGCAGGGTCACGGCGCACGCCGTACATGCATTTTCATGTGTTTCTGTCAATTTCAGTGTTTTTGGGCCCAAACTAGTGGCTTTTCATCAGAACCAATGCAGACTCACCCAAAAGGCTCGGCTGCGCTGGCAGTGTCAAAGCGCACGCCGTAAATGTATTTTCATGTGTTTCTGTCAATTTCAGTGTTATTGGGCCCAAACTAGTGGCTTTTCATCAGAACCGATGCAGACTCACCCAAAAGGCTTGGCTGCGCTGGCAGGGTCACGGCGCACGCCGTATATGTATTTTCATGTGTTTCTGTCAATTTCAGTGTTATTGGGCCCAAACTAGTGGCTTTTCATCAGAACCGATGCAGACTCACCCAAAAGGCTCGGCTGCGCTGGCAGGGTCACGGCGCACGCCGTACATGCATTTTCATGTGTTTCTGTCAATTTCAGTGTTATTGGGCCCAAACTAGTGGCTTTTCATCAGAACCGATGCAGACTCACCCAAAAGGCTCGGCTGCGCTGGCAGGGTCACGGCGCACGCCGTACATGCATTTTCATGTGTTTCTGTCAATTTCAGTGTTTTTGGGCCCAAACTAGTGGCTTTTCATCAGAACCGATGCAGACTCACCCAAAAGGCTCGGCTGCGCTGGCAGGGTCAAAGCGCACGCCGTAAATGTATTTTCATGTGTTTCTGTCAATTTCAGTGTTATTGGGCCCAAACTAGTGGCTTTTCATCAGAACCGATGCAGACTCACCCAAAAGGCTCGGCTGCGCTGGCAGGGTCAAAGCGCACGCCGTAAATGTATTTTCATGTGTTTCTGTCAATTTCAGTGTTATTGGGCCCAAACTAGTGGCTTTTCATCAGAACCGATGCAGACTCACCCAAAAGGCTCGGCTGCGTTGGCAGGGTCACGGCGCACGCCGTACATGCATTTTCATGTGTTTCTGTCAATTTCAGTGTTATTGGGCCCAAACTAGTGGCTTTTCATCAGAACCGATGCAGACTCACCCAAAAGGCTCGGCTGCGCTGGCAGGGTCACGGCGCACGCCGTACATGCATTTTCATGTGTTTCTGTCAATTTCAGTGTTATTGGGCACAAACTAGTGGCTTTTCATCAGAACCGATGCAGACTCACCCAAAAGGCTCGGCTGCGCTGGCAGGGTCACGGCGCACGCCGTACATGCATTTTCATGTGTTTCTGTCAATTTCAGTGTTTTTGGGCCCAAACTAGTGGCTTTTCATCAGAACCGATGCAGACTCACCCAAAAGGCTCGGCTGCGCTGGCAGGGTCACGGCGCACGCCGTACATGCATTTTCATGTGTTTCTGTCAATTTCAGTGTTTTTGGGCCCAAACTAGTGGCTTTTCATCAGAACCGATGCAGACTCACCCAAAAGGCTCGGCTGCGCTGGCAGGGTCAAAGCGCACGCCGTAAATGTATTTTCATGTGTTTCTGTCAATTTCAGTGTTATTGGGCCCAAACTAGTGGCTTTTCATCAGAACCGATGCAGACTCACCCAAAAGGCTCGGCTGCGTTGGCAGGGTCACGGCGCACGCCGTACATGCATTTTCATGTGTTTCTGTCAATTTCAGTGTTATTGGGCCCAAACTAGTGGCTTTTCATCAGAACCGATGCAGACTCACCCAAAAGGCTCGGCTGCGCTGGCAGGGTCACGGCGCACGCCGTACATGCATTTTCATGTGTTTCTGTCAATTTCAGTGTTATTGGGCACAAACTAGTGGCTTTTCATCAGAACCGATGCAGACTCACCCAAAAGGCTCGGCTGCTCTGGCAGGGTCACGGCGCACGCCATACATGCATTTTCATGTGTTTCTGTCAATTTCAGTGTTTTTGGGCCCAAACTAGTGGCTTTTCATCAGAACCGATGCAGACTCACCCAAAAGGCTCGGCTGCGCTGGCAGGGTCACGGCGCACGCCGTACATGTATTTTCATGTGTTTCTGTCAATTTCAGTGTTATTGGGCCCAAACTAGTGGCTTTTCATCAGAACCGATGCAGACTCACCCAAAAGGCTCGGCTGCGCTGGCAGGGTCACGGCGCACGCCGTACATGCATTTTCATGTGTTTCTGTCAATTTCAGTGTTATTGGGCCCAAACTAGTGGCTTTTCATCAGAACCGATGCAGACTCACCCAAAAGGCTCGGCTGCGCTGGCAGGGTCAAAGCGCACGCCGTACATGCATTTTCATGTGTTTCTGTCAATTTCAGTGTTTTTGGGCCCAAACTAGTGGCTTTTCATCAGAACCGATGCAGACTCACCCAAAAGGCTCGGCTGCGCTGGCAGGGTCACGGCGCACGCCGTACATGTATTTTCATGTGTTTCTGTCAATTTCAGTGTTATTGGGCCCAAACTAGTGGCTTTTCATCAGAACCGATGCAGACTCACCCAAAAGGCTCGGCTGCGCTGGCAGGGTCACGGCGCACGCCGTACATGCATTTTCATGTGTTTCTGTCAATTTCAGTGTTATTGGGCCCAAACTAGTGGCTTTTCATCAGAACCGATGCAGACTCACCCAAAAGGCTCGGCTGCGCTGGAAGGGTCAAAGCGCACGCTGTAAATGTATTTTCATGTGTTTCTGTCAATTTCAGTGTTATTGGGCCCAAACTAGTGGCTTTTCATCAGAACCGATGCAGACTCACCCAAAAGGCTCGGCTGCGCTGGCAGGGTCACGGCGCACGCCGTACATGCATTTTCATGTGTTTCTGTCAATTTCAGTGTTTTTGGGCCCAAACTAGTGGCTTTTCATCAGAACCGATGCAGACTCACCCAAAAGGCTCGGCTGCGCTGGCAGTGTCAAAGCGCACGCCGTAAATGTATTTTCATGTGTTTCTGTCAATTTCAGTGTTATTGGGCCCAAACTAGTGGCTTTTCATCAGAACCGATGCAGACTCACCCAAAAGGCTTGGCTGCGCTGGCAGGGTCACGGCGCACGCCGTATATGTATTTTCATGTGTTTCTGTCAATTTCAGTGTTATTGGGCCCAAACTAGTGGCTTTTCATCAGAACCGATGCAGACTCACCCAAAAGGCTCGGCTGCGCTGGCAGGGTCACGGCGCACGCCGTACATGCATTTTCATGTGTTTCTGTCAATTTCAGTGTTATTGGGCCCAAACTAGTGGCTTTTCATCAGAACCGATGCAGACTCACCCAAAAGGCTCGGCTGCGCTGGCAGGGTCACGGCGCACGCCGTACATGCATTTTCATGTGTTTCTGTCAATTTCAGTGTTTTTGGGCCCAAACTAGTGGCTTTTCATCAGAACCGATGCAGACTCACCCAAAAGGCTCGGCTGCGCTGGCAGGGTCAAAGCGCACGCCGTAAATGTATTTTCATGTGTTTCTGTCAATTTCAGTGTTATTGGGCCCAAACTAGTGGCTTTTCATCAGAACCGATGCAGACTCACCCAAAAGGTTCGGCTGCGCTGGCAGGGTCAAAGCGCACGCCGTAAATGTATTTTCATGTGTTTCTGTCAATTTCAGTGTTATTGGGCCCAAACTAGTGGCTTTTCATCAGAACCGATGCAGACTCACCCAAAAGGCTCGGCTGCGTTGGCAGGGTCACGGCGCACGCCGTACATGCATTTTCATGTGTTTCTGTCAATTTCAGTGTTATTGGGCCCAAACTAGTGGCTTTTCATCAGAACCGATGCAGACTCACCCAAAAGGCTCGGCTGCGCTGGCAGGGTCACGGCGCACGCCGTACATGCATTTTCATGTGTTTCTGTCAATTTCAGTGTTTTTGGGCCCAAACTAGTGGCTTTTCATCAGAACCGATGCAGACTCACCCAAAAGGCTCGGCTGCGCTGGCAGGGTCACGGCGCACGCCGTACATGCATTTTCATGTGTTTCTGTCAATTTCAGTGTTTTTGGGCCCAAACTAGTGGCTTTTCATCAGAACCGATGCAGACTCACCCAAAAGGCTCGGCTGCGCTGGCAGGGTCAAAGCGCACGCCGTAAATGTATTTTCATGTGTTTCTGTCAATTTCAGTGTTATTGGGCCCAAACTAGTGGCTTTTCATCAGAACCGATGCAGACTCACCCAAAAGGCTCGGCTGCGTTGGCAGGGTCACGGCGCACGCCGTACATGCATTTTCATGTGTTTCTGTCAATTTCAGTGTTATTGGGCCCAAACTAGTGGCTTTTCATCAGAACCGATGCAGACTCACCCAAAAGGCTCGGCTGCGCTGGCAGGGTCACGGCGCACGCCGTACATGCATTTTCATGTGTTTCTGTCAATTTCAGTGTTATTGGGCACAAACTAGTGGCTTTTCATCAGAACCGATGCAGACTCACCCAAAAGGCTCGGCTGCTCTGGCAGGGTCACGGCGCACGCCATACATGCATTTTCATGTGTTTCTGTCAATTTCAGTGTTTTTGGGCCCAAACTAGTGGCTTTTCATCAGAACCGATGCAGACTCACCCAAAAGGCTCGGCTGCGCTGGCAGGGTCACGGCGCACGCCGTACATGCATTTTCATGTGTTTCTGTCAATTTCAGTGTTTTTGGGCCCAAACTAGTGGCTTTTCATCAGAACCGATGCAGACTCACCCAAAAGGCTCGGCTGCGCTGGCAGGGTCAAAGCGCACGCCGTAAATGTATTTTCATGTGTTTCTGTCAATTTCAGTGTTATTGGGCCCAAACTAGTGGCTTTTCATCAGAACCGATGCAGACTCACCCAAAAGGCTCGGCTGCGCTGGCAGGGTCACGGCGCACGCCGTACATGCATTTTCATGTGTTTCTGTCAATTTCAGTGTTATTGGGCCCAAACTAGTGGCTTTTCATCAGAACCGATGCAGACTCACCCAAAAGGCTCGGCTGCGCTGGCAGGGTCACGGCGCACGCCGTACATGCATTTTCATGTGTTTCTATCTATTTCAGTGTTTTTGGGCCCAAACTAGTGGCTTTTCATCAGAACCGATGCAGACTCACCCAAAAGGCTCGGCTGCGCTGGCAGGGTCACGGCGCACGCCGTACATGCATTTTCATGTATTTCTGTCAATTTCAGTGTTATTGGGCCCAAACTAGTGGCTTTTCATCAGAACCGATGCAGACTCACCCAAAAGGCTCGGCTGCGCTGGCAGGGTCACGGCGCACGCCGTACATGCATTTTCATGTGTTTCTGTCAATTTCAGTGTTATTGGGCCCAAACTAGTGGCTTTTCATCAGAACCGATGCAGACTCACCCAAAAGGCTCGGCTGCGCTGGCAGGGTCACGGCGCACGCCGTACATGTATTTTCATGTGTTTCTGTCAATTTCAGTGTTATTGGGCCCAAACTAGTGGCTTTTCATCAGAACCGATGCAGACTCACCCAAAAGGCTCGGGTGCGCTGGCAGGGTCACGGCGCACGCCGTACATGCATTTTCATGTGTTTCTGTCAATTTCAGTGTTTTCGGGCACAAACTAGTGGCTTTTCATCAGAACCGATGCAGACTCACCCAAAAGGCTCGGCTGCGCTGGCAGGGTCACGACGCACGCCGTACATGCATTTTCATGTGTTTCTGTCAATTTCAGTGTTATTGGGCCCAAACTAGTCGCTTTTCATCAGAACCGATGCAGACTCACCCAAAAGGCTCGGCTGCGCTGGCAGGGTCATGGCGTACGCCGTACATGTATTTTCATGTGTTTCTGTCAATTTCAGTGTTATTGGGCCCAAACTAGTGGCTTTTGATCAGAACCGATACAGACTCACCCAAAAGGCTCGGCTGCGCTGGCAGGGTCACGGCGCACCCCGTACATGCATTTTCATGTGTTTCTGTCAATTTCAGTGTTATTGGGCCCAAACTAGTGGCTTTTCATCAGAACCGATGCAGTCTAACCCAAAAGGCTCGGCTGCGCTAGCAGGGTCACGGCGCACGCCGTACATGCATTTTCATGTGTTTCTGTCAATTTCAGTGTTATTGGGCCCAAACTAGTGGCTTTTCATCAGAACCGATACAGACTCACCCAAAAGGCTCGGCTGCGCTGGCAGGGTCACGGCGCACCCCGTACATGCATTTTCATGTGTTTCTGTCAATTTCAGTGTTATTGGGCCCAAACCAGTCGCTTTTCATCAGAACCGATGCAGACTCACCCAAAAGGCTCGGCTGCGCTGGCAGGGTCACGGCGCACGCCGTACATGCATTTTCATGTGTTTCTGTCAATTTCAGTGTTATTGGGCCCAAACTAGTGGCTTTTCATCAGAACCGATGCAGACTCACCCAAAAGGCTCGGCTGCGCTGGCAGGGTCACGGCGCACGCCGTACATGTATTTTCATGTGTTTCTGTCAATTTCAGTGTTATTGGGCCCAAACTAGTGGCTTTTCATCAGAACCGATGCAGACTCACCCAAAAGGCTCGGCTGCGCTGGCAGGGTCACGGCGCACGCCGTACATGCATTTTCATGTGTTTCTGTCAATTTCAGTGTTATTGGGCCCAAACTAGTGGCTTTTCATCAGAACCGATGCAGACTCACCCAAAAGGCTCGGCTGCGCTGGCAGGGTCAAAGCGCACGCCGTAAATGCATTTTCATGTGTTTCTGTCAATTTCAGTGTTTTTGGGCCCAAACTAGTGGCTTTTCATCAGAACCGATGCAGACTCACCCAAAAGGCTCGGCTGCGCTGGCAGGGTCACGGCGCACGCCGTACATGTATTTTCATGTGTTTCTGTCAATTTCAGTGTTATTGGGCCCAAACTAGTGGCTTTTCATCAGAACCGATGCAGACTCACCCAAAAGGCTCGGCTGCGCTGGCAGGGTCACGGCGCACGCCGTACATGCATTTTCATGTGTTTCTGTCAATTTCAGTGTTATTGGGCCCAAACTAGTGGCTTTTCATCAGAACCGATGCAGACTCACCCAAAAGGCTCGGCTGCGCTGGCAGGGTCACGGCGCACGCCGTATATGTATTTTCATGTGTTTCTGTCAATTTCAGTGTTATTGGGCCCAAACTAGTGGCTTTTCATCAGAACCGATGCAGACTCACCCAAAAGGCTCGGCTGCGCTGGCAGGGTCACGGCGCACGCCGTACATGCATTTTCATGTGTTTCTGTCAATTTCAGTGTTTTTGGGCCCAAACTAGTGGCTTTTCATCAGAACCGATGCAGACTCACCCAAAAGGCTCGGCTGCGCTGGCAGGGTCACGGCGCACGCCGTACATGCATTTTCATGTGTTTCTGTCAATTTCAGTGTTATTGGGCCCAAACTAGTGGCTTTTCATCAGAACCGATGCAGACTCACCCAAAAGGCTCGGCTGCGCTGGCAGGGTCAAAGCGCACGCCGTAAATGTATTTTCATGTGTTTCTTTCAATTTCAGTGTTATTGGGCCCAAACTAGTGGCTTTTCATCAGAACCGATGCAGACTCACCCAAAAGGCTCGGCTGCGCTGGCAGGGTCACGGCGCACGCCGTACATGCATTTTCATGTGTTTCTGTCAATTTCAGTGTTTTTGGGCCCAAACTAGTGGCTTTTCATCAGAACCGATGCAGACTCACCCAAAAGGCTCGGCTGCGCTGGCAGGGTCAAAGCGCACGCCGTAAATGTATTTTCATGTGTTTCTGTCAATTTCAGTGTTATTGGGCCCAAACTAGTGGCTTTTCATCAGAACCGATGCAGACTCACCCAAAAGGCTCGGCTGCGCTGGCAGGGTCAAAGCGCACGCCGTAAATGTATTTTCATGTGTTTCTGTCAATTTCAGTGTTATTGGGCCCAAACTAGTGGCTTTTCATCAGAACCGATGCAGACTCACCCAAAAGGCTTGGCTGCGTTGGCAGGGTCACGGCGCACGCCGTACATGCATTTTCATGTGTTTCTGTCAATTTCAGTGTTATTGGGCCCAAACTAGTGGCTTTTCATCAGAACCGATGCAGACTCACCCAAAAGGCTCGGCTGCGCTGGCAGGGTCACGGCGCACGCCGTACATGCATTTTCATGTGTTTCTGTCAATTTCAGTGTTATTGGGCCCAAACTAGTGGCTTTTCATCAGAACCGATGCAGACTCACCCAAAAGGCTCGGCTGCGCTGGCAGGGTCACGGCGCACGCCGTACATGCATTTTCATGTGTTTCTGTCAATTTCAGTGTTTTTGGGCCCAAACTAGTGGCTTTTCATCAGAACCGATGCAGACTCACCCAAAAGGCTCGGCTGCGCTGGCAGGGTCACGGCGCACGCCGTACATGCATTTTCATGTGTTTCTGTCAATTTCAGTGTTTTTGGGCCCAAACTAGTGGCTTTTCATCAGAACCGATGCAGACTCACCCAAAAGGCTCGGCTGCGCTGGCAGGGTCAAAGCGCACGCCGTAAATGTATTTTCATGTGTTTCTGTCAATTTCAGTGTTATTGGGCCCAAACTAGTGGCTTTTCATCAGAACCGATGCAGACTCACCCAAAAGGCTCGGCTGCGCTGGCATTTTCATGTGTTTCTGTCAATTTCAGTGTTATTGGGCCCAAACTAGTGGCTTTTCATCAGAACCGATGCAGACTCACCCAAAAGGCTCGGCTGCGCTGGCAGGGTCACGGCGCACGCCGTACATGCATTTTCATGTGTTTCTGTCAATTTCAGTGTTTTTGGGCCCAAACTAGTGGCTTTTCATCAGAACCGATGCAGACTCACCCAAAAGGCTCGGCTGCGCTGGCAGGGTCACGGCGCACGCCGTACATGAATTTTCATGTGTTTCTGTCAATTTCAGTGTTATTGGGCCCAAACTAGTGGCTTTTCATCAGAACCGATGCAGACTCACCCAAAAGGCTCGGCTGCGCTGGCAGGGTCACGGCGCACGCCGTACATGCATTTTCATGTGTTTCTGTCAATTTCAGTGTTATTGGGCCCAAACTAGTGGCTTTTCATCAGAACCGATGCAGACTAACCCAAAAGGCTCGGCTGCGCTAGCAGGGTCACGGCGCACGCCGTACATGCATTTTCATGTGTTTCTGTGAATTTCAGTGTTATTGGGCCCAAACCAGTCGCTTTTCATCAGAACCGATGCAGACTCACCCAAAAGGCTCGGCTGCGCTGGCAGGGTCACGGCGCACGCCGTACATGCATTTTCATGTGTTCCTGTCAATTTCAGTGTTATTGGGCCCAAACTAGTGGCTTTTCATCAGAACCGATGCAGACTCACCCAAAAGGCTCGGCTGCGCTGGCAGGGTCACGGCGCACGCCGTACA
Source organism: Thunnus albacares (assembly GCF_914725855.1). Taxonomy (NCBI): domain Eukaryota; kingdom Metazoa; phylum Chordata; class Actinopteri; order Scombriformes; family Scombridae; genus Thunnus; species Thunnus albacares. Next base: position 37,094 of record NC_058120.1, read on the forward strand.
TGTATTTTCATGTGTTTCTGTCAATTTCAGTGTTATTGGGCCCAAACTAGTGGCTTTTCATCAGAACCGATGCAGACTCACCCAAAAGGCTCGGCTGCGCTGGCAGGGTCACGGCGCACGCCGTACATGCATTTTCATGTGTTTCTGTCAATTTCAGTGTTATTGGGCCCAAACTAGTGGCTTTTCATCAGAACCGATGCAGACTCACCCAAAAGGCTCGGCTGCGCTGGCAGGGTCAAAGTGCACGCCGTAAATGCATTTTCATGTGTTTCTGTCAATTTCAGTGTTATTGGGCCCCAAACTAGTGGCTTTTCATCAGAACCGATGCAGACTCACCCAAAAGGCTCGGCTGCGCTGGCAGGGTCAAAGCGCACGCCGTAAATGCATTTTCATGTGTTTCTGTCAATTTCAGTGTTATTGGGCCCAAACTAGTGGCTTTTCATCAGAACCGATGCAGACTCACCCAAAAGGCTCGGCTGCGCTGGCAGGGTCAAAGCGCACGCCGTAAATGTATTTTCATGTGTTTCTGTCAATTTCAGTGTTATTGGGCCCAAACTAGTGGCTTTTCATCAGAACCGATGCAGACTCACCCAAAAGGCTCGGCTGCGCTGGCAGGGTCACGGCGCACGCCGTACATGCATTTTCATGTGTTTCTGTCAATTTCAGTGTTATTGGGCCCAAACTAGTGGCTTTTCATCAGAACCGATGCAGACTCACCCAAAAGGCTCGGCTGCGCTGGCAGGGGTCAAAGCGCACGCCGTAAATGTATTTTCATGTGTTTCTGTCAATTTCAGTGTTATTGGGCCCAAACTAGTGGCTTTTCATCTGAACCGATGCAGACTCACCCAAAAGGCTCGGCTGCGCTGGCAGGGTCACGGCGCACGCCCACGGCGCACGCCGTACATGCATTTTCATGTGTTTCTGTCAATTTCAGTGTTATTGGGCCCAAACTAGTGGCTTTTCATCAGAACCGATGCAGACTCACCCAAAAGGCTCGGCTGCGCTGGCAGGTTCAAAGCGCACGCCGTAAATGTATTTTCATGTGTTTCTGTCAATTTCAGTGTTATTGGGCCCAAACTAGTGGCTTTTCATCAGAACCGATGCAGACTCACCCAAAAGGCTCAGCTGCGCTTGCAGGGTCACGGCGCACGCCGTACATGCATTTTCATGTGTTTCTGTCAATTTCAGTGTTTTTGGGCCCAAACTAGTGGCTTTTCATCAGAACCGATGCAGACTCACCCAAAAGGCTCGGCTGCGCTGGCAGGGTCAAAGCGCACGCCGTAAATGTATTTTCATGTGTTTCTGTCAATTTCAGTGTTATTGGGCCCAAACTAGTGGCTTTTCATCAGAACCGATGCAGACTCACCCAAAAGGCTCGGCTGCGCTGGCAGGTTCACGGCGCACGCCGTACATACATTTTCATGTGTTTCTGTCAATTTCAGTGTTTTTCGGCCCAAACTAGTGGCTTTTCATCAGAACCGATGCAGACTCACCCAAAAGGCTCGGTTGCGCTGGCAGGGTCGAAGCGCACACCGTAAATGTATTTTCATGTGTTTCTGTCAATTTCAGTGTTATTGGGCCCAAACTAGTGGCTTTTCATCAGAACCGATGCAGACTCACCCCAAAGGCTTGGCTGCGCTGGCAGGGTCACGGCGCACGCCGTATATGTATTTTCATGTGTTTCTGTCAATTTCAGTGTTATTGGGCCCAAACTAGTGGCTTTTCATCAGAACCGATGCAGACTCACCCAAAAGGCTCGGCTGCGCTGGCAGGGTCACGGCGCACGCCGTACATGCATTTTCATGTGTTTCTGTCAATTTCAGTGTTATTGGGCCCAAACTAGTGGCTTTTCATCAGAACCGATGCAGACTCACCCAAAAGGCTCGGCTGCGCTGGCAGGGTCAAAGCGCACGCCTTAAATGTATTTTCATGTGTTTCTGTCAATTTCAGTGTTATTGGGCCCAAACTAGTGGCTTTTCATCAGAACCGATGCAGACTCACCCAAAAGGCTCGGCTGCGCTGGCAGGGTGAAAGCGCACGCCGTACATGCATTTTCATGTGTTTCTGTCAATTTCAGTGTTTTTGGGCCCAAACTAGTGGCTTTTCATCAGAACCGATGCAGACTCACCCAAAAGGCTCGGCTGCGCTGGCAGGGTCACGGCGCACGCCGTAAATGTATTTTCATGTGTTTCTGTCAATTTCAGTGTTATTGGGCCCAAACTAGTGGCTTTTCATCAGAACCGATGCAGACTCACCCAAAAGGCTCAGCTGCGCTTGCAGGGTCACGGCGCACGCCGTACATGCATTTTCATGTGTTTCTGTCAATTTCAGTGTTTTTGGGCCCAAACTAGTGGCTTTTCATCAGAACCGATGCAGACTCACCCAAAAGGCTCGGCTGCGCTGGCAGGTCAAAGCGCACGCCGTAAATGTATTTTCATGTGTTTCTGTCAATTTCAGTGTTATTGGGCCCAAACTAGTGGCTTTTCATCAGAACCGATGCAGACTCACCCAAAAGGCTCGGCTGCGCTGGCAGGGTCAAAGCGCACGCCGTAAATGTATTTTCATGTGTTTCTGTCAATTTCAGTGTTATTGGGCCCAAACTAGTGGCTTTTCATCAGAACCGATGCAGACTCACCCAAAAGGCTCGGCTGCGCTGGCAGGGTCACGGCGCACGCCGTACATGCATTTTCATGTGTTTCTGTCAATTTCAGTGTTATTGGGCCCAAACTAGTGGCTTTTCATCAGAACCGATGCAGACTCACCCAAAAGGCTCGGCTGCGCTGGCAGGGTCACGGCGCACGCCGTACATGCATTTTCATGTGTTTCTGTCAATTTCAGTGTTATTGGGCCCAAACTAGTGGCTTTTCATCAGAACCGATGCAGACTCACCCAAAAGGCTCGGCTGCGCTGGCAGGGTCACGGCGCACGCCGTACATGCATTTTCATGTGTTTCTGTCAATTTCAGTGTTATTGGGCCCAAACTAGTGGCTTTTCATCAGAACCGATGCAGACTCACCCAAAAGGCTCGGCTGCGCTGGCAGGGTCAAAGCGCACGCCGTAAATGCATTTTCATGTGTTTCTGTCAATTTCAGTGTTATTGGGCCCAAACTAGTGGCTTTTCATCAGAACCGATGCATACTCACCCAAAAGGCTCGGCTGCGCTGGCAGGGTCACGGCGCACGCCGTACATGTATTTTCATGTGTTTCTGTCAATTTCAGTGTTATTGGGCCCAAACTAGTGGCTTTTCATCAGAACCGATGCAGACTCACCCAAAAGGCTCGGCTGCGCTGGCAGGGTCACGGCGCACGCCGTACATGCATTTTCATGTGTTTCTGTCAATTTCAGTGTTATTGGGCCCAAACTAGTGGCTTTTCATCAGAACCGATGCAGACTCACCCAAAAGGCTCGGCTGCGCTGGCAGGGTCACGGCGCACGCCGTACATGCATTTTCATGTGTTTCTGTCAATTTCAGTGTTTTTGGGCCCAAAATAGTGGCTTTTCATCAGAACCGATGCAGACTCACCCAAAAGGCTCGGCTGCGCTGGCAGGGTCAAAGCGCACGCCGTAAATGTATTTTCATGTGTTTCTGTCAATTTCAGTGTTATTGGGCCCAAACTAGTGGCTTTTCATCAGAACCGATGCAGACTCACCCAAAAGGCTCGGCTGCGCTGGCAGGGTCACGGCGCACGCCGTACATACATTTTCATGTGTTTCTGTCAATTTCAGTGTTTTTGGGCCCAAACTAGTGGCTTTTGATCAGAACCGATGCAGACTCACCCAAAAGGCTCGGTTGCGCTGGCAGGGTCGAAGCGCACACCGTAAATGTATTTTCATGTGTTTCTGTCAATTTCAGTGTTATTGGGCCCAAACTAGTGGCTTTTCATCAGAACCGATGCAGACTCACCCAAAATGCTTGGCTGCGCTGGCAGGGTCATGGCGCACGCCGTATATGTATTTTCATGTGTTTCTGTCAATTTCAGTGTTATTGGGCCCAAACTAGTGGCTTTTCATCAGAACCGATGCAGACTCACCCAAAAGGCTCGGCTGCGCTGGCAGGGTCACGGCGCACGCCTTACATGCATTTTCATGTGTTTCTGTCAATTTCAGTGTTTTTGGGCCCAAACTAGTGGCTTTTCATCAGAACCGATGCAGACTCACCCAAAAGGCTCGGCTGCGCTGGCAGGGTCACGGCGCACGCCGTACATGCATTTTCATGTGTTTCTGTCAATTTCAGTGTTTTTGGGCCCAAACTAGTGGCTTTTCATCAGAACCGATGCAGACTCACCCAAAAGGCTCAGCTGCGCTGGCAGGGTCACGGCGCACGCCGTACATGCATTTTCATGTGTTTCTGTCAATTTCAGTGTTTTTGGGCCCAAACTAGTGGCTTTTCATCAGAACCGATGCAGACTCACCCAAAAGGCTCGGCTGCGCTGGCAGGGTCAAAGCGCACGCCGTAAATGTATTTTCATGTGTTTCTGTCAATTTCAGTGTTATTGGGCCCAAACTAGTGGCTTTTCATCAGAACCGATGCAGACTCACCCAAAAGGCTCGGCTGCGCTGGCAGGTTCACGGCGCACGCCGTACATACATTTTCATGTGTTTCTGTCAATTTCAGTGTTTTTCGGCCCAAACTAGTGGCTTTTCATCAGAACCGATGCAGACTCACCCAAAAGGCTCGGTTGCGCTGGCAGGGTCGAAGCGCACACCGTAAATGTATTTTCATGTGTTTCTGTCAATTTCAGTGTTATTGGGCCCAAACTAGTGGCTTTTCATCAGAACCGATGCAGACTCACCCCAAAGGCTTGGCTGCGCTGGCAGGGTCACGGCGCACGCCGTATATGTATTTTCATGTGTTTCTGTCAATTTCAGTGTTATTGGGCCCAAACTAGTGGCTTTTCATCAGAACCGATGCAGACTCACCCAAAAGGCTCGGCTGCGCTGGCAGGGTCACGGCGCACGCCGTACATGCATTTTCATGTGTTTCTGTCAATTTCAGTGTTATTGGGCCCAAACTAGTGGCTTTTCATCAGAACCGATGCAGACTCACCCAAAAGGCTCGGCTGCGCTGGCAGGGTCAAAGCGCACGCCTTAAATGTATTTTCATGTGTTTCTGTCAATTTCAGTGTTATTGGGCCCAAACTAGTGGCTTTTCATCAGAACCGATGCAGACTCACCCAAAAGGCTCGGCTGCGCTGGCAGGGTGAAAGCGCACGCCGTACATGCATTTTCATGTGTTTCTGTCAATTTCAGTGTTTTTGGGCCCAAACTAGTGGCTTTTCATCAGAACCGATGCAGACTCACCCAAAAGGCTCGGCTGCGCTGGCAGGGTCACGGCGCACGCCGTACATGCATTTTCATGTGTTTCTGTCAATTTCAGTGTTATTGGGCCCAAACTAGTGGCTTTTCATCAGAACCGATGCAGACTCACCCAAAAGGCTCGGCTGCGCTGGCAGGGTCAAAGCGCACGCCGTAAATGTATTTTCATGTGTTTCTGTCAATTTCAGTGTTATTGGGCCCAAACTAGTGGCTTTTCATCAGAACCGATGCAGACTCACCCAAAAGGCTCGGCTGCGCTGGCAGGGTCACGGCGCACGCCGTACATGCATTTTCATGTGTTTCTGTCAATTTCAGTGTTATTGGGCCCAAACTAGTGGCTTTTCATCAGAACCGATGCAGACTCACCCAAAAGGCTTGGCTGCGCTGGCAGGGTCACGGCGCACGCCGTACATGCATTTTCATGTGTTTCTGTCAATTTCAGTGTTATTGGGCCCAAACTAGTGGCTTTTCATCAGAACCGATGCAGACTCACCCAAAAGGCTCGGCTGCGCTGGCAGGGTCACGGCGCACGCCGTACATGCATTTTCATGTGTTTCTGTCAATTTCAGTGTTATTGGGCCCAAACTAGTGGCTTTTCATCAGAACCGATGCAGACTCACCCAAAAGGCTCGGCTGCGCTGGCAGGGTCAAAGCGCACGCCGTACATGCATTTTCATGTGTTTCTGTCAATTTCAGTGTTTTTGGGCCCAAACTAGTGGCTTTTCATCAGAACCGATGCAGACTCACCCAAAAGGCTCGGCTGCGCTGGCAGGGTCAAAGCGCACGCCGTAAATGTATTTTCATGTGTTTCTGTCAATTTCAGTGTTATTGGGCCCAAACTAGTGGCTTTTCATCAGAACCGATGCAGACTCACCCAAAAGGCTCGGCTGCGCTGGCAGGGTCACAGCGCACGCCGTACATACATTTTCATGTGTTTCTGTCAATTTCAGTGTTTTTGGGCCCAAACTAGTGGCTTTTCATCAGAACCGATGCAGACTCACCCAAAAGGCTGTTTCTGTCAATTTCAGTGTTATTGGGCCCAAACTAGTGGCTTTTCATCAGAACCGATGCAGACTCACCCAAAAGGCTCGGCTGCGCTGGCAGGGTCACGGCGCACGCCGTACATGCATTTTCATGTGTTTCTGTCAATTTCAGTGTTTTTGGGCCCAAACTAGTGGCTTTTCATCAGAACCGATGCAGACTCACCCAAAAGGCTCGGCTGCGCTGGCAGGGTCAAAGCGCACGCCGTAAATGTATTTTCATGTGTTTCTGTCAATTTCAGTGTTATTGGACCCAAACTAGTGGCTTTTCATCAGAACCGATGCAGACTCACCCAAAAGGCTCGGCTGCGCTGGCAGGGTCACGGCGCACGCCGTACATGCATTTTCATGTGTTTCTGTCAATTTCAGTGTTATTGGGCCCAAACTAGTGGCTTTTCATCAGAACCGATGCAGACTCACCCAAAAGGCTCGGCTGCGCTGGTAGGGTCACGGCGCACGCCGTACATGCATTTTCATGTGTTTCTGTCAATTTCAGTGTTATTGGGCCCAAACTAGTGGCTTTTCATCAGAACCGATGCAGACTCACCCAAAAGGCTCGGCTGCGCTGGCAGGGTCAAAGCGCACGCTGTAAATGTATTTTCATGTGTTTCTGTCAATTTCAGTGTTATTGGGCCCAAACTAGTGGCTTTTCATCAGAACCGATGCAGACTCACCAAAGGCTCGGCTGCGCTGGCAGGGTCACGGCGCACGCCGTACATGCATTTTCATGTGTTTCTGTCAATTTCAGTGTTTTTGGGCCCAAACTAGTGGCTTTTCATCAGAACCGATGCAGACTCACCCAAAAGGGCTCGGCTGCGCTGGCAGGGTCACGGCGCACGCCGTACATGCATTTTCATGTGTTTCTGTCAATTTCAGTGTTATTGGGCCCAAACTAGTGGCTTTTCATCAGAACCGATGCAGACTCACCCAAAAGGCTCGGCTGCGCTGGCAGGGTCACGGCGCACGCCGTACATGCATTTTCATGTGTTTCTGTCAATTTCAGTGTTTTTGGGCCCAAACTAGTGGCTTTTCATCAGAACCGATGCAGACTCACCCAAAAGGCTCGGCTGCGCTGGCAGGGTCACGGCGCACGCCGTACATGCATTTTCATGTGTTTCTGTCAATTTCAGTGTTATTGGGCCCAAACTAGTGGCTTTTCATCAGAACCGATGCAGACTCACCCAAAAGGCTCGGCTGCGCTGGCAGGGTCACGGCGCACGCCGTACATGCATTTTCATGTGTTTCTGTCAATTTCAGTGTTATTGGGCCCAAACTAGTGGCTTTTCATCAGAACCGATGCAGACTCACCCAAAAGGCTCGGCTGCGCTGGCAGGGTCACGGCGCACGCCGTACATGTATTTTCATGTGTTTCTGTCAATTTCAGTGTTATTGGGCCCAAACTAGTGGCTTTTCATCAGAACCGATGCAGACTCACCCAAAAGGCTCGGGTGCGCTGGCAGGGTCACAGCGCACGCCGTACATGCATTTTCATGTGTTTCTGTCAATTTCAGTGTTATTGGGCCCAAACTAGTGGCTTTTCATCAGAACCGATGCAGACTCACCCAAAAGGCTCGGCTGCGCTGGCAGGGTCACAGCTCACGCCGTACATGCATTTTCATGTGTTTCTGTCAATTTCAGTGTTTTTGGGCCCAAACTAGTGGCTTTTCATCAGAACCGATGCAGACTCACCCAAAAGGCTCGGCTGCGCTGGCAGGGTCACGGCGCACGCCGTACATGCATTTTCATGTGTTTCTGTCAATTTCAGTGTTTTTGGGCCCAAACTAGTGGCTTTTCATCAGAACCGATGCAGACTCACCCAAAAGGCTCGGCTGCGCTGGCAGGGTCAAAGCGCACGCCGTAAATGTATTTTCATGTGTTTCTGTCAATTTCAGTGTTATTGGGCCCAAACTAGTGGCTTTTCATCAGAACCGATGCAGACTCACCCAAAAGGCTCGGCTGCGCTGGCAGGGTCACGGCGCACGCCGTACATACATTTTCATGTGTTTCTGTCAATTTCAGTGTTTTTGGGCCCAAACTAGTGGCTTTTCATCAGAACCGATGCAGACTCACCCAAAAGGCTCGGTTGCGCTGGCAGGGTCGAAGCGCACACCGTAAATGTATTTTCATGTGTTTCTGTCAATTTCAGTGTTATTGGGCCCAAACTAGTGGCTTTTCATCAGAACCGATGCAGACTCACCCAAAAGGCTTGGCTGCGCTGGCAGGGTCACGGCGCACGCCGTATATGTATTTTCATGTGTTTCTGTCAATTTCAGTGTTATTGGGCCCAAACTAGTGGCTTTTCATCAGAACCGATGCAGACTCACCCAAAAGGCTCGGCTGCGCTGGCAGGGTCACGGCGCACGCCGTACATGCATTTTCATGTGTTTCTGTCAATTTCAGTGTTATTGGGCCCAAACTAGTGGCTTTTCATCAGAACCGATGCAGACTCACCCAAAAGGCTCGGCTGCGCTGGCAGGGTCAAAGCGCACGCCTTAAATGTATTTTCATGTGTTTCTGTCAATTTCAGTGTTATTGGGCCCAAACTAGTGGCTTTTCATCAGAACCGATGCAGACTCACCCAAAAGGCTCGGCTGCGCTGGCAGGGTCACGGCGCACGCCGTACATGCATTTTCATGTGTTTCTGTCAATTTCAGTGTTTTTGGGCCCAAACTAGTGGCTTTTCATCAGAACCGATGCAGACTCACCCAAAAGGCTCGGCTGCGCTGGCAGGGTCACGGCGCACGCCGTACATGCATTTTCATGTGTTTCTGTCAATTTCAGTGTTATTGGGCCCAAACTAGTGGCTTTTCATCAGAACCGATGCAGACTCACCCAAAAGGCTCGGCTGCGCTGGCAGGGTCACGGCGCACGCCGTACATGCATTTTCATGTGTTTCTGTCAATTTCAGTGTTATTGGGCCCAAACTAGTGGCTTTTCATCAGAACCGATGCAGACTCACCCAAAAGGCTCGGCTGCGCTGGCAGGGTCACGGCGCACGCCGTAAATGTATTTTCATGTGTTTCTGTCAATTTCAGTGTTATTGGGCCCAAACTAGTGGCTTTTCATCAGAACCGATGCAGACTCACCCAAAAGGCTCGGCTGCGCTGGCAGGGTCACGGCGCACGCCGTACATGCATTTTCATGTGTTTCTGTCAATTTCAGTGTTATTGGGCCCAAACTAGTGGCTTTTCATCAGAACCGATGCAGACTCACCCAAAAGGCTCGGCTGCGCTGGCAGGGTCACGGCGCACGCCGTACATGCATTTTCATGTGTTTTCTGTCAATTTCAGTGTTATTGGGCCCAAACTAGTGGCTTTTCATCAGAACCGATGCAGACTCACCCAAAAGGCTCGGCTGCGCTGGCAGTGTCAAAGCGCACGCCGTACATGTATTTTCATGTGTTTCTGTCAATTTCAGTGTTATTGGGCCCAAACTAGTGGCTTTTCATCAGAACCGATGCAGACTCACCCAAAAGGCTCGGCTGCGCTGGCAGGGTCACGGCGCACGCCGTACATGCATTTTCATGTGTTTCTGTCAATTTCAGTGTTATTGGGCCCAAACTAGTGGCTTTTCATCAGAACCGATGCAGACTCACCCAAAAGGCTCGGTTGCGCTGGCAGGGTCGAAGCGCACACCGTAAATGTATTTTCATGTGTTTCTGTCAATTTCAGTGTTATTGGGCCCAAACTAGTGGCTTTTCATCAGAACCGATGCAGACTCACCCAAAAGGCTTGGCTGCGCTGGCAGGGTCATGGCGCACGCCGTATATGTATTTTCATGTGTTTCTGTCAATTTCAGTGTTATTGGGCCCAAACTAGTGGCTTTTCATCAGAACCGATGCAGACTCACCCAAAAGGCTCGGCTGCGCTGGCAGGGTCACGGCGCACGCCGTACATGCATTTTCATGTGTTTCTGTCAATTTCAGTGTTTTTGGGCCCAAACTAGTGGCTTTTCATCAGAACCGATGCAGACTCACCCAAAAGGCTCGGCTGCGCTGGCAGGGTCAAAGCGCACGCCGTAAATGTATTTTCATGTGTTTCTATCAATTTCAGTGTTATTGGGGCCAAACTAGTGGCTTTTCATCAGAACCGATGCAGACTCACCCAAAAGGCTCGGCTGCGCTGGCAGGGTCACGGCGCACGCCGTACATACATTTTCAAGTGTTTCTGTCAATTTCAGTGTTTTTGGGCCCAAACTAGTGGCTTTTCATCAGAACCGATGCAGACTCACCCAAAAGGCTCGGCTACGCTGGCAGGGTCGAAGCGCACACCGTAAATGTATTTTCATGTGTTTCTGTCAATTTCAGTGTTATTGGGCCCAAACTAGTGGCTTTTCATCAGAACCGATGCAGACTCACCCAAAAGGCTTGACTGCGCTGGCAGGGTCACGGCGCACGCCGTATATGTATTTTCATGTGTTTCTGTCAATTTCAGTGTTATTGGGCCCAAACTAGTGGCTTTTCATCAGAACCGATGCAGACTCACCCAAAAGGCTCGGCTGCGCTGGCAGGGTCACGGCGCACGCCTTACATGCATTTTCATGTGTTTCTGTCAATTTCAGTGTTTTTGGGCCCAAACTAGTGGCTTTTCATCAGAACCGATGCAGACTCACCCAAAAGGCTCGGCTGCGCTGGCAGGGTCACGGCGCACGCCGTACATGCATTTTCATGTGTTTCTGTCAATTTCAGTGTTTTTGGGCCCAAACTAGTGGCTTTTCATCAGAACCGATGCAGACTCACCCAAAAGGCTCGGCTGCGCTGGCAGGGTCACGGCGCACGCCGTACATGTATTTTCATGTGTTTCTGTCAATTTCAGTGTTATTGGGCCCAAACTAGTGGCTTTTCATCAGAACCGATGCAGACTCACCCAAAAGGCTCGGCTGCGCTGGCAGGGTCACGGCGCACGCCGTACATGCATTTTCATGTGTTTCTGTCAATTTCAGTGTTTTTGGGCCCAAACTAGTGGCTTTTCATCAGAACCGATGCAGACTCACCCAAAAGGCTCGGCTGCGCTGGCAGGGTCAAAGCGCACGCCGTAAATGTATTTTCATGTGTTTCTGTCAATTTCAGTGTTATTGGGCCCAAACTAGTGGCTTTTCATCAGAACCGATACAGACTCACCCAAAAGGCTCGGCTGCGCTGGCAGGGTCACGGCGCACGCCGTACATACATTTTCAAGTGTTTCTGTCAATTTCAGTGTTTTTCGGCCCAAACTAGTGGCTTTTCATCAGAACCGATGCAGACTCACCCAAAAGGCTCGGCTACGCTGGCAGGGTCGAAGCGCACACCGTAAATGTATTTTCATGTGTTTCTGTCAATTTCAGTGTTATTGGGCCCAAACTAGTGGCTTTTCATCAGAACCGATGCAGACTCACCCAAAAGGCTTGGCTGCGCTGGCAGGGTCACGGCGCACGCCGTATATGTATTTTCATGTGTTTCTGTCAATTTCAGTGTTATTGGGCCCAAACTAGTGGCTTTTCATCAGAACCGATGCAGACTCACCCAAAAGGCTCGGCTGCGCTGGCAGGGTCACGGCGCACGCCTTACATGCATTTTCATGTGTTTCTGTCAATTTCAGTGTTTTTGGGCCCAAACTAGTGGCTTTTCATCAGAACCGATGCAGACTCACCCAAAAGGCTCGGCTGCGCTGGCAGGGTCACGGCGCACGCCGTACGTGCATTTTCATGTGTTTCTGTCAATTTCAGTGTTTTTGGGCCCAAACTAGTGGCTTTTCATCAGAACCGATGCAGACTCACCCAAAAGGCTCGGCTGCGCTGGCAGGGTCACGGCGCACGCCGTACATGTATTTTCATGTGTTTCTGTCAATTTCAGTGTTATTGGGCCCAAACTAGTGGCTTTTCATCAGAACCGATGCAGACTCACCCAAAAGGCTCGGCTGCGCTGGCAGGGTCACGGCGCACGCCGTACATACATTTTCAAGTGTTTCTGTCAATTTCAGTGGTTTTCGGCCCAAACTAGTGGCTTTTCATCAGAACCGATGCAGACTCACCCAAAAGGCTCGGCTACGCTGGCAGGGTCGATGCGCACACCGTAAATGTATTTTCATGTGTTTCTGTCAATTTCAGTGTTATTGGGCCCAAACTAGTGGCTTTTCATCAGAACCGATGCAGACTCACCCAAAAGGCTTGACTGCGCTGGCAGGGTCACGGCGCACGCCGTATATGTATTTTCATGTGTTTCTGTCAATTTCAGTGTTATTGGGCCCAAACTAGTGGCTTTTCATCAGAACCGATGCAGACTCACCCAAAAGGCTCGGCTGCGCTGGCAGGGTCACGGCGCACGCCTTACATGCATTTTCATGTGTTTCTGTCAATTTCAGTGTTTTTGGGCCCAAACTAGTGGCTTTTCATTAGAACCGATGCAGACTCACCCAAAAGGCTCGGCTGCGCTGGCAGGGTCACGGCGCACGCCGTACATGCATTTTCATGTGTTTCTGTCAATTTCAGTGTTTTTGGGCCCAAACTAGTGTCTTTTCATCAGAACCGATGCAGACTCACCCAAAAGGCTCGGCTGCGCTGGCAGGGTCACGGCGCACGCCGTACATGTATTTTCATGTGTTTCTGTCAATTTCAGTGTTATTGGGCCCAAACTAGTGGCTTTTCATCAGAACCGATGCAGACTCACCCAAAAGGCTCGGCTGCGCTGGCAGGGTCACGGCGCACGCCGTACATGCATTTTCATGTGTTTCTGTCAATTTCAGTGTTTTTGGGCCCAAACTAGTGGCTTTTCATCAGAACCGATGCAGACTCACCCAAAAGGCTCGGCTGCGCTGGCAGGGTCAAAGCGCACGCCGTAAATGTATTTTCATGTGTTTCTGTCAATTTCAGTGTTATTGGGCCCAAACTAGTGGCTTTTCATCAGAACCGATGCAGACTCACCCAAAAGGCTCGGCTGCGCTGGCAGGGTCACGGCACACGCCGTATATGTATTTTCATGTGTTTCTGTCAATTTCAGTGTTATTGGGCCCAAACTAGTGGCTTTTCATCAGAACCGATGCAGACTCACCCAAAAGGCTCGGCTGCGCTGGCAGGGTCACGGCGCACGCCTTACATGCATTTTCATGTGTTTCTGTCAATTTCAGTGTTTTTGGGCCCAAACTAGTGGCTTTTCATCAGAACCGATGCAGACTCACCCAAAAGGCTCGGCTGCGCTGGCAGGGTCACGGCGCACGCCGTACATGCATTTTCATGTGTTTCTGTCAATTTCAGTGTTTTTGGGCCCAAACTAGTGGCTTTTCATCAGAACCGATGCAGACTCACCCAAAAGGCTCGGCTGCGCTGGCAGGGTCACGGCGCACGCCCTACATGTATTTTCATGTGTTTCTGTCAATTTCAGTGTTATTGGGCCCAAACTAGTGGCTTTTCATCAGAACCGATGCAGACTCACCCAAAAGGCTCGGCTGCGCTGGCAGGGTCACGGCGCACGCCGTACATGCATTTTCATGTGTTTCTGTCAATTTCAGTGTTTTTGGGCCCAAACTAGTGGCTTTTCATCAGAACCGATGCAAACTCACCCAAAAGGCTCGGCTGCGCTGGCAGGGTCACGGCGCACGCCGTACATGCATTTTCATGTGTTTCTGTCAATTTCAGTGTTTTTGGGCCCAAACTAGTGGCTTTTCATCAGAACCGATGCAGACTCACCCAAAAAGCTCGGCTGCGCTGGCAGGGTCACGGCGCACGCCGTACATGTATTTTCATGTGTTTCTGTCAATTTCAGTGTTATTGGGCCCAAACTAGTGGCTTTTCATCAGAACCGATGCAGACTCACCCAAAAGGCTCGGCTGCGCTGGCAGGGTCACGGCGCACGCCGTACATGCATTTTCATGTGTTTCTGTCAATTTCAGTGTTATTGGGCCCAAACTAGTGGCTTTTCATCAGAACCGATGCAGACTCACCCAAAAGGCTCGGCTGCGCTGGCAGGGTCAAAGCGCACGCCGTAAATGTATTTTCATGTGTTTCTGTCAATTTCAGTGTTATTGGGCCCAAACTAGTGGCTTTTCATCAGAACCGATGCAGACTCACCCAAAAGGCTCGGCTGCGCTGGCAGGGTCACGGCGCACGCCGTACATGCATTTTCATGTGTTTCTGTCAATTTCAGTGTTATTGGGCCCAAACTAGTGGCTTTTCATCAGAACCGATGCAGACTCACCCAAAAGGCTCGGCTGCGCTGGCAGGGTCACGGCGCACGCCGTACATGCATTTTCATGTGTTTCTGTCAATTTCAGTGTTTTTGGGCCCAAACTAGTGGCTTTTCATCAGAACCGATGCAGACTCACCCAAAAGGCTCGGCTGCGCTGGCAGGGTCACGGCGCACGCCGTACATGCATTTTCATGTGTTTCTGTCAATTTCAGTGTTTTTGGGCCCAAACTAGTGGCTTTTCATCAGAACCGATGCAGACTCACCCAAAAGGCTCGGCTGCGCTGGCAGGGTCACGGCGCACGCCGTACATGCATTTTCATGTGTTTCTGTCAATTTCAGTGTTTTTGGGCCCAAACTAGTGGCTTTTCATCAGAACCGATGCAGACTCACCCAAAAGGCTCGGCTGCGCTGGCAGGGTCACGGCGCACGCCGTACATGCATTTTCATGTGTTTCTGTCAATTTCAGTGTTATTGGGCCCAAACTAGTGGCTTTTCATCAGAACCGATGCAGACTCACCCAAAAGGCTCGGCTGCGCTGGCAGGGTCACGGCGCACGCCGTACATGCATTTTCATGTGTTTCTGTCAATTTCAGTGTTATTGGGCCCAAACTAGTGGCTTTTCATCAGAACCGATGCAGACTCACCCAAAAGGCTCGGCTGCGCTGGCAGGGTCACGGCGCACGCCGTACATGTATTTTCATGTGTTTCTGTCAATTTCAGTGTTATTGGGCCCAAACTAGTGGCTTTTCATCAGAACCGATGCAGACTCACCCAAGAGGCTCGGCTGCGCTGGCAGGGTCACGGCGCACGCCGTACATGTATTTTCATGTGTTTCTGTCAATTTCAGTGTTTTTGGGCCCAAACTAGTGGCTTTTCATCAGAACCGATGCAGACTCACCCAAAAGGCTCGGCTGCGCTGGCAGGGTCACGGCGCACGCCGTACATGCATTTTCATGTGTTTCTGTCAATTTCAGTGTTTTTGGGCCCAAACTAGTGGCTTTTCATCAGAACCGATGCAGACTCACCCAAAAGGCTCGGCTGCGCTGGCAGGGTCACCGCGCACGCCGTACATGCATTTTCATGTGTTTCTGTCAATTTCAGTGTTATTGGGCCCAAACTAGTGGCTTTTCATCAGAACCGATGCAGACTCACCCAAAAGGCTCGGCTGCGCTGGCAGGGTCAAAGCGCACGCCGTAAATGTATTTTCATGTGTTTCTGTCAATTTCAGTGTTATTGGGCCCAAACTAGTGGCTTTTCATCAGAACCGATGCAGACTCACCCAAAAGGCTTGGCTGCACTGGCAGGGTCACGGCGCACGCCGTATATGTATTTTCATGTGTTTCTGTCAATTTCAGTGTTATTGGGCCCAAACTAGTGGCTTTTCATCAGAACCGATGCAGACTCACCCAAAAGGCTCGGCTGCGCTGGCAGGGTCACGGCGCACGCCGTACATGCATTTTCATGTGTTTCTGTCAATTTCAGTGTTTTTGGGCCCAAACTAGTGGCTTTTCATCAGAACCGATGCAGACTCACCCAAAAGGCTCGGCTGCGCTGGCAGGGTCAAAGCGCACGCCGTAAATGTATTTTCATGTGTTTCTGTCAATTTCAGTGTTTTTGGGCCCAAACTAGTGGCTTTTCATCAGAACCTATGCAGACTCACCCAAAAGGCTCGGCTGCGCTGGCAGGGTGACGGCGCACGCCGTACATGCATTTTCATGTGTTTCTGTCAATTTCAGTGTTATTGGGCCCAAACTAGTGGCTTTTCATCAGAACCGATGCAGACTCACCCAAAAGGCTCGGCTGCGCAGGGTCACGGCGCACGCCGTACATGTATTTTCATGTGTTTCTGTCAATTTCAGTGTTATTGGGCCCAAACTAGTGGCTTTTCATCAGAACCGATGCAGACTCACCCAAAAGGCTCGGCTGCGCTGGCAGGGTCACGGCGCACGCCGTACATGTATTTTCATGTGTTTCTGTCAATTTCAGTGTTATTGGGCCCAAACTAGTGGCTTTTCATCAGAACCGATGCAGACTCACCCAAAAGGCTCGGCTGCGCTGGCAGGGTCACGGCGCACGCCGTACATGCATTTACATGTGTTTCTCTCAATTTCAGTGTCATGGGGCCCAAACTAGTGGCTTTTCATCAGAACCCATGCAGACTCACCCAAAAGGCTCGGCTGTGCTGGCAGGGTCACGGCGCACGCCGTACATACATTTACATGTGTTTCTCTCAATTTCAGTGTTATTGGGCCCAAACTAGTGGCTTTTCATCAGAACCGATGCAGACTCAACCCAAAGGCTCGGCTGCGCAGAGTCACGGTGCACGCCGTACATGCATTTTCATCTATTTCTGTCAATTTCAGTGTTATTGGGCCCAAACTAGTGGCTTTTCATCAGAACCGATGCAGACTCACCCAAAAGGCTCGGCTGCGCTGGCAGGGTCACGGCGCACGCCGTACATGCATTTTCATGTGTTTCTGTCAATTTCAGTGTTATTGGGCCCAAACTAGTGGCTTTTCATCAGAACCGATGCAGACTCACCCAAAAGGCTCGGCTGCGCTGGCAGGGTCACGGCGCACGCCGTACATGCATTTTCATGTGTTTCTGTCAATTTCAGTGTTATTGGGCCCAAACTAGTGGCTTTTCATCAGAACCGATGCAGACTCACCCAAAAGGTTCGGCTGCGCTGGCAGGGTCACAGCGCACGCCGTACATGTATTTTCATGTGTTTCTGTCAATTTCAGTGTTATTGGGCCCAAACTAGTGGCTTTTCATCAGAACCGATGCAGACTCACCCAAAAGGCTCGGCTGCGCTGGCAGGGTCACGGCGCACGCCGTACATGTATTTTCATGTGTTTCTGTCAATTTCAGTGTTATTGGGCCCAAACTAGTGGCTTTTCATCAGAACCGATGCAGACTCACCCAAAAGGCTCGGCTGCGCTGGCAGTGTCACGGCGCACGCCGTACATGTATTTTCATGTGTTTCTGTCAATTTCAGTGTTATTGGGCCCAAACTAGTGGCTTTTCATCAGAACCGATGCAGACTCACCCAAAAGGCTCGGCTGCGCTGGCAGGGTCACGGCGCACGCCGTACATGCATTTACATGTGTTTCTCTCAATTTCAGTGTCATGGGGCCCAAACTAGTGGCTTTTCATCAGAACCCATGCAGACTCACCCAAAAGGCTCGGCTGCGCTGGCAGGGTCACGGCGCACGCCGTACATACATTTACATGTGTTTCTCTCAATTTCAGTGTTATTGGGCCCAAACTAGTGGCTTTTCATCAGAACCGATGCAGACTCACCCCAAAGGCTCGGCTGCGCAGGTTCACGGCGCACGCCGTACATGCATTTTCATGTGTTTCTGTCAATTTCAGTGTTATTGGGCCCAAACTAGTGGCTTTTCATCAGAACCGATGCAGACTCACCCAAAAGGCTCGGCTGCGCTGGCAGGGTCACGGCGCACGCCGTACATGCATTTTCATGTGTTTCTGTCAATTTCAGTGTTATTGGGCCCAAACTAGTGGCTTTTCATCAGAACCCATGCAGACTCACCCAAAAGGCTCGGCTGCGCTGGCAGGGTCACGGCGCATGCCGTACATGCATTTTCATGTGTTTCTCTCAATTTCAGTGTTATTGGGCCCAAACTAGTGGCTTTTCATCAGAACCGATGCAGACTCACCCCAAAGGCTCGGCTGCGCAGGGTCACGGCGCACGCCGTACATGCATTTTCATGTGTTTCTATCAATTTCAGTGTTTTTGGGCCCAAACTAGTGGCTTTTCATCAGAACCGATGCAGACTCACCCAAAAGGCTCGGCTGCGCTGGCAGGGTCACGGCGCACGCCGTACATGTATTTTCATGTGTTTCTGTCAATTTCAGTGTTTTTGGGCCCAAACTAGTGGCTTTTCATCAGAACCGATGCAGACTCACCCAAAAGGCTCGGCTGCGCTGGCAGGGTCAAAGCGCACGCCGTAAATGTATTTTCATGTGTTTCTGTCGATTTCAGTGTTATTGGGCCCAAACTAGTGGCTTTTCATCAGAACTGATGCAGACTCACCCAAAAGGCTCGGCTGCACTGGCAGGGTCACGGCGCACGCCGTACATGCATTTACATGTGTTTCTCTCAATTTCAGTGTCATGGGGCCCAAACTAGTGGCTTTTCATCAGAACCGATGCAGACTCACCCAAAAGGCTCGGCTGCGCTGGCAGGGTCACGGCGCACGCCGTACATGCATTTTCATGTGTTTCTATCAATTTCAGTGTTATTGGGCCCAAACTAGTGGCTTTTCTTCAGAACCGATGCAGACTCACCCCAAAGGCTCGGCTGCGCAGGGTCACGGCGCACGCCGTACATGCATTTTCATGTGTTTCTATCAATTTCAGTGTTTTTGGGCCCAAACTAGTGGCTTTTCATTAGAACCGTTGCAGACTCACCCAAAAGGCTCGGCTGCGCTGGCAGGGTCACAGCGCACGCCGTACATGCATTTTCATGTGTTTCTGTCAATTTCAGTGTTATTGGGCCCAAACTAGTGGCTTTTCATCAGAACCGATGCAGACTCACCCAAAAGGCTCAGCTGCGCTGGCAGGGTCACAGCGCACGCCGTACATGCATTTTCATGTGTTTCTGTCAATTTCAGTGTTATTGGGCCCAAACTAGTGGCTTTTCATCAGAACCGATGCAGACTCACCCAAAAGGCTCAGCTGCGCTGGCAGGGTCACGGCGCACGCCGTACATGTATTTTCATGTGTTTCTGTCAATTTCAGTGTTATTGGGCCCAAACTAGTGGCTTTTCATCAGAACCGATGCAGACTCACCCAAAAGGCTCGGCTGCGCTGGCAGGGTCAAAGCGCACGCCGTAAATGTATTTTCATGTGTTTCTGTCGATTTCAGTGTTATTGGGCCCAAACTAGTGGCTTTTCATCAGAACCGATGCAGACTCACCCAAAAAGCTCGGCTGCACTGGCAGGGTCACGGCGCACGCCGTACATGCATTTTCATGTGTTTCTGTCAATTTCAATGTTTTTCGGCCCAAACTAGTGGCTTTTCATCAGAACCGATGCAGACTCACCCAAAAGGCTCGGCTGCGCTGGCAGGGTCAAAGCGCACACCGTAAATGTATTTTCATGTGTTTCTGTCAATTTCAGTGTTATTGGGCCCAAACTAGTGGCTTTTCATCAGAACCGATGCAGACTCACCCAAAAGGCTTGGCTGCGCTGGCAGGGTCACGGCGCACGCCGTATATGTATTTTCATGTGTTTCTGTCAATTTCAGTGTTATTGGGCCCAAACTAGTAGCTTTTCATCAGAACCGATGCAGACTCACCGAAAAGGCTCGGCTGCGCTGGCAGGGTCACGGCGCACGCCTTACATGCATTTTCATGTGTTTCTGTCAATTTCAGTGTTTTTGGGCCCAAACTAGTGGCTTTTCATCAGAACCGATGCAGACTCACCCAAAAGGCTCGGCTGCGCTGGCAGGGTCACGGCGCACGCCGTACATACATTTACATGTGTTTCTCTCAATTTCAGTGTTATTGGGCCCAAACTAGTGGCTTTTCATCAGAACCGATGCAGACTCACCCCAAAGGCTCGGCTGCGCAGGGTCACGGCGCACGCCGTACATGCATTTTCATGTGTTTCTATCAATTTCAGTGTTATTGGGCCCAAACTAGTGGCTTTTCATCAGAACCGATGCAGACTCACCCCAAAGGCTTGGCTGCGCAGGGTCACGGCGCACGCCGTACATGCATTTTCATGTGTTTCTATCAATTTCAGTGTTTTTGGGCCCAAACTAGTGGCTTTTCATCAGAACCGATGCAGACTCACCCAAAAGGCTCGGCTGCGCTGGCAGGGTCACGGCGCACGCCGTACATGCATTTTCATGTGTTTCTGTCAATTTCAGTGTTATTGGGCCCAAACTAGTGGCTTTTCATCAGAACCGATGCAGACTCAACCAAAAGGCTCGGCTGCGCTGGCACGGTCACGGCGCACGCCGTACATGCATTTTCATGTGTTTCTGTCAATTTCAGTGTTTTTGGGCCCAAACTAGTGGCTTTTCATCAGAACCGATGCAGACTCACCCAAAAGGCTCGGCTGCGCTGGCAGGGTCAAAGCGCACGCCGTAAATGTATTTTCATGTGTTTCTGTCGATTTCAGTGTTATTGGGCCCAAACTAGTGGCTTTTCATCAGAACCGATGCAGACTCACCCAAAAGGCTCGGCTGCGCTGGCAGGGTCACGGCGCACGCCGTACATACATTTACATGTGTTTCTCTCAATTTCAGTGTTATTGGGCCCAAACTAGTGGCTTTTCATCAGAACCGATGCAGACTCACCCCAAAGGCTCGGCTGCGCAGGGTCACGGTGCACGCCGTACATGCATTTTCATGTGTTTCTGTCAATTTCAGTGTTATTGGGCCCAAACTAGTGGCTTTTCATCAGAACCGATGCAGACTCACCCAAAAGGCTCGGCTGCGCTGGCAGGGTCACGGCGCACGCCGTACATGCATTTTCATGTGTTTCTGTCAATTTCAGTGTTATTGGGCCCAAACTAGTGGCTTTTCATCAGAACCGATGCAGACTCACCCAAAAGGCTCGGCTGCGCTGGCAGGGTCACGGCGCACGCCGTACATGCATTTTCATGTGTTTCTGTCAATTTCAGTGTTTTTGGGCCCAAACTAGTGGCTTTTCATCAGAACCGATGCAGACTCACCCAAAAGGCTCGGCTGCGCTGGCAGGGTCACGGCGCACGCCGTATATGTATTTTCATGTGTTTCTGTCAATTTCAGTGTTATTGGGCCCAAACTAGTAGCTTTTCATCAGAACCGATGCAGACTCACCCAAAAGGCTCGGCTGCGCTGGCAGGGTCACGGCGCACGCCTTACATGCATTTTCATGTGTTTCTGTCAATTTCAGTGTTTTTGGGCCCAAACTAGTGGCTTTTCATCAGAACCGATGCAGACTCACCCAAAAGGCTCGGCTGCACTGGCAGGGTCACGGCGCACGCCGTACATACATTTACATGTGTTTCTCTCAATTTCAGTGTTATTGGGCCCAAACTAGTGGCTTTTCATCAGAACCGATGCAGACTCACCCCAAAGGCTCGGCTGCGCAGGGTCACGGCGCACGCCGTACATGCATTTTCATGTGTTTCTATCAATTTCAGTGTTATTGGGCCCAAACTAGTGGCTTTTCATCAGAACCGATGCAGACTCACCCCAAAGGCTCGGCTGCGCAGGGTCACGGCGCACGCCGTACATGCATTTTCATGTGTTTCTATCAATTTCAGTGTTATTGGGCCCAAACTAGTGGCTTTTCATCAGAACCGATGCAGACTCACCCAAAAGGCTCGGCTGCACTGGCAGGGTCACGGCGCACGCCGTACATGCATTTTCATGTGTTTCTGTCAATTTCAGTGTTATTGGGCCCAAACTAGTGGCTTTTCATCAGAACCGATGCAGACTCACCCAAAAGGCTCGGCTGCGCTGGCAGGGTCACGGCGCACGCCGTACATGTATTTTCATGTGTTTCTGTCAATTTCAGTGTTATTGGGCCCAAACTAGTGGCTTTTCATCAGAACCGATGCAGACTCAACCAAAAGGCTCAGCTGCGCTGGCAGGGTCACGGCGCACGCCGTACATGCATTTTCATGTGTTTCTGTCAATTTCAGTGTTTTTGGGCCCAAACTAGTGGCTTTTCATCAGAACCGATGCAGACTCACCCAAAAGGCTCGGCTGCGCTGGCAGGGTCAAAGCGCACGCCGTAAATGTATTTTCATGTGTTTCTGTCGATTTCAGTGTTTTTGGGCCCAAACTAGTGGCTTTTCATCAGAACCCATGCAGACTCACCCAAAAGGCTCGGCTGCGCTGGCAGGGTCACGGCGCACGCCGTACATACATTTACATGTGTTTCTCTCAATTTCAGTGTTATTGGGCCCAAACTAGTGGCTTTTCATCAAAACCGATGCAGACTCACCCCAAAGGCTCGGCTGCGCAGGGTCACGGTGCACGCCGTACATGCATTTTCATGTGTTTCTGTCAATTTCAGTGTTATTGGGCCCAAACTAGTGGCTTTTCATCAGAACCGATGCAGACTCACCCAAAAGGCTCGGCTGCGCTGGCAGGGTCACGGCGCACGCCGTACATGCATTTCATGTGTTTCTGTCAATTTCAGTGTTATTGGGCCCAAACTAGTGGCTTTTCATCAGAACCGATGCAGACTCACCCAAAAGGCTCGGCTGCGCAGGGTCACGGCGCACGCTGTACATGCATTTTCATGTGTTTCTGTCAATTTCAGTGTTATTGGGCCCAAACTAGTGGCTTTTCATCAGAACCCATGCAGACTCACCCAAAAGGCTCGGCTGCGCTGGCAGGGTCACGGCGCATGCCGTACATGCATTTTCATGTGTTTCTCTCAATTTCAGTGTTATTGGGCCCAAACTAGTGGCTTTTCATCAGAACCGATGCAGACTCACCCCAAAGGCTCGGCTGCGCAGGGTCACGGCGCACGCCGTACATGCATTTTCATGTGTTTCTATCAATTTCAGTGTTTTTGGGCCCAAACTAGTGGCTTTTCATCAGAACCGATGCAGACTCACCCAAAAGGCTCGGCTGCGCTGGCAGGGTCACGGCGCACGCCGTACATGTATTTTCATGTGTTTCTGTCAATTTCAGTGTTATTGGGCCCAAACTAGTGGCTTTTCATCAGAACCCATGCAGACTCAACCAAAAGGCTCGGCTGCGCTGGCAGGGTCACGGCGCACGCCGTACATGCATTTTCATGTGTTTCTGTCAATTTCAGTGTTTTTGGGCCCAAACTAGTGGCTTTTCATCAGAACCGATGCAGACTCACCCAAAAGGCTCGGCTGCGCTGGCAGGGTCAAAGCGCACGCCGTAAATGTATTTTCATGTGTTTCTGTCGATTTCAGTGTTATTGGGCCCAAACTAGTGGCTTTTCATCAGAACTGATGCAGACTCACCCAAAAGGCTCGGCTGCACTGGCAGGGTCACGGCGCACGCCGTACATGCATTTACATGTGTTTCTCTCAATTTCAGTGTCATGGGGCCCAAACTAGTGGCTTTTCATCAGAACCCATGCAGACTCACCCAAAAGGCTCGGCTGCGCTGGCAGGGTCACGGCGCACGCCATACATACACTTACATGTGTTTCTCTGAATTTCAGTGTTATTGGGCCCAAACTAGTGGCTTTTCATCAGAACCGATGCAGACTCACCCCAAAGGCTCGGCTGCGCAGGGTCACGGTGCACGCCGTACATGCATTTTCATGTGTTTCTGTCAATTTCAGTGTTATTGGGCCCAAACTAGTGGCTTTTCATCAGAACCGATGTAGACTCACCCAAAAGGCTCGGCTGCGCAGGGTCACGGCGCACGCCGTACATGCATTTTCATGTGTTTCTGTCAATTTCAGTGTTATTGGGCCCAAACTAGTGGCTTTTCATCAGAACCGATGCAGACTCACCCAAAAGGCTCGGCTGCGCTGGCAGGGTCACGGCGCACGCCGTACATGCATTTTCATGTGTTTCTCTCAATTTCAGTGTTATTGGGCCCAAACTAGTGGCTTTTCATCAGAACCGATGCAGACTCACCCCAAAGGCTCGGCTGCGCAGGGTCACGGCGCACGCCGTACATGCATTTTCATGTGTTTCTATCAATTTCAGTGTTATTGGGCCCAAACTAGTGGCTTTTCTTCAGAACCGATGCAGACTCACCCCAAAGGCTCGGCTGCGCAGGGTCACGGCGCACGCCGTACATGCATTTTCATGTGTTTCTATCAATTTCAGTGTTTTTGGGCCCAAACTAGTGGCTTTTCATTAGAACCGTTGCAGACTCACCCAAAAGGCTCGGCTGCGCTGGCAGGGTCACAGCGCACGCCGTACATGCATTTTCATGTGTTTCTGTCAATTTCAGTGTTATTGGGCCCAAACTAGTGGCTTTTCATCAGAACCGATGCAGACTCACCCAAAAAGCTCGGCTGCACTGGCAGGGTCACGGCGCACGCCGTACATGCATTTTCATGTGTTTCTGTCAATTTCAATGTTTTTCGGCCCAAACTAGTGGCTTTTCATCAGAACCGATGCAGACTCACCCAAAAGGCTCGGCTGCGCTGGCAGGGTCAAAGCGCACACCGTAAATGTATTTTCATGTGTTTCTGTCAATTTCAGTGTTATTGGGCCCAAACTAGTGGCCTTTCATCAGAACCGATGCAGACTCACCCAAAAGGCTTGGCTGCGCTGGCAGGGTCACGGCGCACGCCGTATATGTATTTTCATGTGTTTCTGTCAATTTCAGTGTTATTGGGCCCAAACTAGTAGCTTTTCATCAGAACCGATGCAGACTCACCCAAAAGGCTCGGCTGCGCTGGCAGGGTCACGGCGCACGCCTTACATGCATTTTCATGTGTTTCTGTCAATTTCAGTGTTTTTGGGCCCAAACTAGTGGCTTTTCATCAGAACCGATGCAGACTCACCCAAAAGGCTCGGCTGCGCTGGCAGGGTCACGGCGCACGCCGTACATACATTTACATGTGTTTCTCTCAATTTCAGTGTTATTGGGCCCAAACTAGTGGCTTTTCATCAGAACCGATGCAGACTCACCCCAAAGGCTCGGCTGCGCAGGGTCACGGCGCACGCCGTACATGCATTTTCATGTGTTTCTATCAATTTCAGTGTTATTGGGCCCAAACTAGTGGCTTTTCATCAGAACCGATGCAGACTCACCCCAAAGGCTTGGCTGCGCAGGGTCACGGCGCACGCCGTACATGCATTTTCATGTGTTTCTATCAATTTCAGTGTTTTTGGGCCCAAACTAGTGGCTTTTCATCAGAACCGATGCAGACTCACCCAAAAGGCTCGGCTGCGCTGGCAGGGTCACGGCGCACGCCGTACATGCATTTTCATGTGTTTCTGTCAATTTCAGTGTTATTGGGCCCAAACTAGTGGCTTTTCATCAGAACCGATGCAGACTCACCCAAAAGGCTCGGCTGCGCTGGCACGGTCACGGCGCACGCCGTACATGCATTTTCATGTGTTTCTGTCAATTTCAGTGTTATTGGGCCCAAACTAGTGGCTTTTCATCAGAACCGATGCAGACTCACCCAAAAGGCTCGGCTGCGCTGGCAGGGTCACGGCGCACGCCGTACATACATTTACATGTGTTTCTCTCAATTTCAGTGTTATTGGGCCCAAACTAGTGGCTTTTCATCAGAACCGATGCAGACTCACCCCAAAGGCTCGGCTGGGCAGGGTCACGGTGCACGCCGTACATGCATTTTCATGTGTTTCTGTCAATTTCAGTGTTATTGGGCCCAAACTAGTGGCTTTTCATCAGAACCGATGCAGACTCACCCAAAAGGCTCGGCTGCGCTGGCAGGGTCACGGCGCACGCCGTACATGCATTTTCATGTGTTTCTGTCAATTTCAGTGTTATTGGGCCCAAACTAGTGGCTTTTCATCAGAACCGATGCAGACTCACCCAAAAGGCTCGGCTGCGCTGGCAGGGTCACGGCGCACGCCGTACATGCATTTTCATGTGTTTCTGTCAATTTCAGTGTTTTTGGGCCCAAACTAGTGGCTTTTCATCAGAACCGATGCAGACTCACCCAAAAGGCTCGGCTGCGCTGGCAGGGTCACGGCGCACGCCGTACATACATTTACATGTGTTTCTCTCAATTTCAGTGTTATTGGGCCCAAACTAGTGGCTTTTCATCAGAACCGATGCAGACTCACCCCAAAGGCTCGGCTGCGCAGGGTCACGGCGCACGCCGTACATGCATTTTCATGTGTTTCTATCAATTTCAGTGTTATTGGGCCCAAACTAGTGGCTTTTCATCAGAACCGATGCAGACTCACCCCAAAGGCTTGGCTGCGCAGGGTCACGGCGCACGCCGTACATGCATTTTCATGTGTTTCTATCAATTTCAGTGTTTTTGGGCCCAAACTAGTGGCTTTTCATCAGAACCGATGCAGACTCACCCAAAAGGCTCGGCTGCGCTGGCAGGGTCACGGCGCACGCCGTACATGCATTTTCATGTGTTTCTGTCAATTTCAGTGTTATTGGGCCCAAACTAGTGGCTTTTCATCAGAACCGATGCAGACTCAACCAAAAGGCTCGGCTGCGCTGGCACGGTCACGGCGCACGCCGTACATGCATTTTCATGTGTTTCTGTCAATTTCAGTGTTATTGGGCCCAAACTAGTGGCTTTTCATCAGAACCGATGCAGACTCACCCAAAAGGCTCGGCTGCGCTGGCAGGGTCACGGCGCACGCCGTACATACATTTACATGTGTTTCTCTCAATTTCAGTGTTATTGGGCCCAAACTAGTGGCTTTTCATCAGAACCGATGCAGACTCACCCCAAAGGCTCGGCTGCGCAGGGTCACGGTGCACGCCGTACATGCATTTTCATGTGTTTCTGTCAATTTCAGTGTTATTGGGCCCAAACTAGTGGCTTTTCATCAGAACCGATGCAGACTCACCCAAAAGGCTCGGCTGCGCTGGCAGGGTCACGGCGCACGCCGTACATGCATTTTCATGTGTTTCTCTCAATTTCAGTGTTATTGGGCCCAAACTAGTGGCTTTTCATCAGAACCGATGCAGACTCACCCAAAAGGCTCGGCTGCGCAGGGTCACGGCGCACGCCGTACATGCATTTTCATGTGTTTCTGTCAATTTCAGTGTTATTGGGCCCAAACTAGTGGCTTTTCATCAGAACCGATGCAGACTCACCCAAATGGCTCGGCTGCGCTGGCAGGGTCACGGCGCACGCCGTACATGCATTTTCATGTGTTTCTGTCAATTTCAGTGTTATTGGGCCCAAACTAGTGGCTTTTCATCAGAACCGATGCAGACTCACCCAAAAGGCTCGGCTGCGCAGGGTCACGGCGCACGCCGTAAATGTATTTTCATGTGTTTCTGTCAATTTCAGTGTTATTGGGCCCAAACTAGTGGCTTTTCATCAGAACCGATGCAGACTCACCCAAAAGGCTCGGCTGCGCTGGCAGGGTCACGGCGCACGCCGTACATGTATTTTCATGTGTTTCTGTCAATTTCAGTGTTATTGGGCCCAAACTAGTGGCTTTTCATCAGAACCGATGCAGACTCACCCAAAAGGCTCGGCTGCGCTGGCAGGGTCACGGCGCACGCCGTACATGCATTTACATGTGTTTCTCTCAATTTCAGTGTTATTGGGCCCAAACTAGTGGCTTTTCATCAGAACCGATGCAGACTCACCCAAAAGGCTCGGCTGCGCTGGCAGGGTCACGGCGCACGCCGTACATACATTTACATGTGTTTCTCTCAATTTCAGTGTTATTGGGCCCAAACTAGTGGCTTTTCATCAGAACCGATGCAGACTCACCCCAAAGGCTCGGCTGCGCTGGCAGGGTCACGGCGCACGCCGTACATGCATTTTCATGTGTTTCTGTCAATTTCAGTGTTATTGGGCCCAAACTAGTGGCTTTTCATCAGAACCGATGCAGACTCACCCAAAAGGCTCGGCTGCGCTGGCAGGGTCACGGCGCACGCCGTACATGCATTTTCATGTGTTTCTCTCAATTTCAGTGTTATTGGGCCCAAACTAGTGGCTTTTCATCAGAACCGATGCAGACTCACCCCAAAGGCTCGGCTGCGCAGGGTCACGGCGCACGCCGTACATGCATTTTCATGTGTTTCTATCAATTTCAGTGTTATTGGGCCCAAACTAGTGGCTTTTCATCAGAACCCATGCAGACTCACCCAAAAGGCTCGGCTGCGCTGGCAGGGTCACGGCGCACGCCGTACATGCATTTTCATGTGTTTCTGTCAATTTCACTGTTATTGGGCCCAAACTAGTGGCTTTTCATCAGAACCGATGCAGACTCACCCAAAAGGCTCGGCTGCGCTGGCAGGGTCACGGCGCACGCCGTACATGTATTTTCATGTGTTTCTGTCAATTTCAGTGTTATTGGGCCCAAACTAGTGGCTTTTCATCAGAACCGATGCAGACTCACCCAAAAGGCTCGGCTGCGCTGGCAGGGTCAAAGCGCACACCGTAAATGTATTTTCATGTGTTTCTGTCAATTTCAGTGTTATTGGGCCCAAACTAGTGGCTTTTCATCAGAACCGATGCAGACTCACCCAAAAGGCATGGCTGCACTGGCAGGGTCACGGCGCACGCCGTATATGTATTTTCATGTGTTTCTGTCAATTTCAGTGTTATTGGGCCCAAACTAGTGGCTTTTCATCAGAACCGATGCAGACTCACCCAAAAGGCTCGGCTGCGCTGGCAGGGTCACGGCGCACGCCGTACATGCATTTTCATGTGTTTCTGTCAATTTCAGTGTTTTTGGGCCCAAACTAGTGGCTTTTCGTCAGAACCGATGCAGACTCACCCAAAAGGCTCGGCTGCGCTGGCAGGGTCAAAGCGCACGCCGTAAATGTATTTTCATGTGTTTCTGTCAATTTCAGTGTTTTTGGGCCCAAACTAGTGGCTTTTCATCAGAACCGATGCAGACTCACCCAAAAGGCTCGGCTGCGCTGGCAGGGTCACGGCGCACGCCGTACATGCATTTTCATGTGTTTCTGTCAATTTCAGTGTTATTGGGCCCAAACTAGTGGCTTTTCATCAGAACCGATGTAGACTCACCCAAAAGGCTCGGCTGCGCAGGGTCACGGCGCACGCCGTACATGTATTTTCATGTGTTTCTGTCAATTTCAGTGTTATTGGGCCCAAACTAGTGGCTTTTCATCAGAACCGATGCAGACTCACCCAAAAGGCTCGGCTGCGCTGGCAGGGTCACGGCGCACGCCGTACATGCATTTTCATGTGTTTCTGTCAATTTCAGTGTTTTTGGGCCCAAACTAGTGGCTTTTCATCAGAACCGATGCAGACTCACCCCAAAGGCTCGGCTGCGCAGGGTCACGGTGCACGCCGTACATGCATTTTCATGTGTTTCTGTCAATTTCAGTGTTTTTGGGCCCAAACTAGTGGCTTTTCATCAGAACCGATGCAGACTCACCCAAAAGGCTCGGCTGCGCTGGCAGGGTCACGGCGCACGCCGTACATGCATTTTCATGTGTTTCTGTCAATTTCACTGTTATTGGGCCCAAACTAGTGGCTTTTCATCAGAACCGATGCAGACTCAACCAAAAGGCTCGGCTGCGCTGGCACGGTCACGGCGCACGCCGTACATGCATTTTCATGTGTTTCTGTCAATTTCAGTGTTATTGGGCCCAAACTAGTGGCTTTTCATCAGAACCGATGCAGACTCACCCAAAAGGCTCGGCTGCGCTGGCAGGGTCACGGCGCACGCCGTACATACATTTACATGTGTTTCTCTCAATTTCAGTGTTATTGGGCCCAAACTAGTGGCTTTTCATCAGAACCGATGCAGACTCACCCCAAAGGCTCGGCTGCGCAGGGTCACGGTGCACGCCGTACATGCATTTTCATGTGTTTCTGTCAATTTCAGTGTTATTGGGCCCAAACTAGTGGCTTTTCATCAGAACCGATGCAGACTCACCCAAAAGGCTCGGCTGCGCTGGCAGGGTCACGGCGCACGCCGTACATGCATTTTCATGTGTCTCTGTCAATTTCAGTGTTATTGGGCCCAAACTAGTGGCTTTTCATCAGAACCGATGCAGACTCACCCAAAAGGCTCGGCTGCGCAGGGTCACGGCGCACGCCGTACATGCATTTTCATGTGTTTCTGTCAATTTCAGTGTTATTGGGCCCAAACTAGTGGCTTTTCATCAGAACCGATGCAGACTCACCCAAATGGCTCGGCTGCGCTGGCAGGGTCACGGCGCACGCCGTACATGCATTTTCATGTGTTTCTGTCAATTTCAGTGTTATTGGGCCCAAACTAGTGGCTTTTCATCAGAACCGATGCAGACTCACCCAAAAGGCTCGGCTGCGCAGGGTCACGGCGCACGCCGTAAATGTATTTTCATGTGTTTCTGTCAATTTCAGTGTTATTGGGCCCAAACTAGTGGCTTTTCATCAGAACCGATGCAGACTCACCCAAAAGGCTCGGCTGCGCTGGCAGGGTCACGGCGCACGCCGTACATGTATTTTCATGTGTTTCTGTCAATTTCAGTGTTATTGGGCCCAAACTAGTGGCTTTTCATCAGAACCGATGCAGACTCACCCAAAAGGCTCGGCTGCGCTGGCAGGGTCACGGCGCACGCCGTACATGCATTTACATGTGTTTCTCTCAATTTCAGTGTTATTGGGCCCAAACTAGTGGCTTTTCATCAGAACCGATGCAGACTCACCCAAAAGGCTCGGCTGCGCTGGCAGGGTCACGGCGCACGCCGTACATACATTTACATGTGTTTCTCTCAATTTCAGTGTTATTGGGCCCAAACTAGTGGCTTTTCATCAGAACCGATGCAGACTCACCCCAAAGGCTCGGCTGCGCTGGCAGGGTCACGGCGCACGCCGTACATGCATTTTCATGTGTTTCTGTCAATTTCAGTGTTATTGGGCCCAAACTAGTGGCTTTTCATCAGAACCGATGCAGACTCACCCAAAAGGCTCGGCTGCGCTGGCAGGGTCACGGCGCACGCCGTACATGCATTTTCATGTGTTTCTATCAATTTCAGTGTTATTGGGCCCAAACTAGTGGCTTTTCATCAGAACCCATGCAGACTCACCCAAAAGGCTCGGCTGCGCTGGCAGGGTCACGGCGCACGCCGTACATGCATTTTCATGTGTTTCTGTCAATTTCACTGTTATTGGGCCCAAACTAGTGGCTTTTCATCAGAACCGATGCAGACTCACCCAAAAGGCTCGGCTGCGCTGGCAGGGTCACGGCGCACGCCGTACATGTATTTTCATGTGTTTCTGTCAATTTCAGTGTTATTGGGCCCAAACTAGTGGCTTTTCATCAGAACCGATGCAGACTCACCCAAAAGGCTCGGCTGCGCTGGCAGGGTCAAAGCGCACACCGTAAATGTATTTTCATGTGTTTCTGTCAATTTCAGTGTTATTGGGCCCAAACTAGTGGCTTTTCATCAGAACCGATGCAGACTCACCCAAAAGGCATGGCTGCACTGGCAGGGTCACGGCGCACGCCGTATATGTATTTTCATGTGTTTCTGTCAATTTCAGTGTTATTGGGCCCAAACTAGTGGCTTTTCATCAGAACCGATGCAGACTCACCCAAAAGGCTCGGCTGCGCTGGCAGGGTCACGGCGCACGCCGTACATGCATTTTCATGTGTTTCTGTCAATTTCAGTGTTTTTGGGCCCAAACTAGTGGCTTTTCGTCAGAACCGATGCAGACTCACCCAAAAGGCTCGGCTGCGCTGGCAGGGTCAAAGCGCACGCCGTAAATGTATTTTCATGTGTTTCTGTCAATTTCAGTGTTTTTGGGCCCAAACTAGTGGCTTTTCATCAGAACCGATGCAGACTCACCCAAAAGGCTCGGCTGCGCTGGCAGGGTCACGGCGCACGCCGTACATGCATTTTCATGTGTTTCTGTCAATTTCAGTGTTATTGGGCCCAAACTAGTGGCTTTTCATCAGAACCGATGTAGACTCACCCAAAAGGCTCGGCTGCGCAGGGTCACGGCGCACGCCGTACATGTATTTTCATGTGTTTCTGTCAATTTCAGTGTTATTGGGCCCAAACTAGTGGCTTTTCATCAGAACCGATGCAGACTCACCCAAAAGGCTCGGCTGCGCTGGCAGGGTCACGGCGCACGCCGTACATGTATTTTCATGTGTTTCTGTCAATTTCAGTGTTATTGGGCCCAAACTAGTGGCTTTTCATCAGAACCGATGCAGACTCACCCAAAAGGCTCGGCTGCGCTGGCAGGGTCACGGCGCACGCCGTACATGCATTTACATGTGTTTCTCTCAATTTCAGTGTGATTGGGCCCAAACTAGTGGCTTTTCATCAGAACCGATGCAGACTCACCCAAAAGGCTCGGCTGCGCTGGAAGGGTCACGGCGCACGCCGTACATGCATTTTCATGTGTTTCTGTCAATTTCAGTGTTTTTGGGCCCAAACTAGTGGCTTTTCATCAGAACCGATGCAGACTCACCCCAAAGGCTCGGCTGCGCAGGGTCACGGTGCACGCCGTACATGCATTTTCATGTGTTTCTGTCAATTTCAGTGTTTTTGGGCCCAAACTAGTGGCTTTTCATCAGAACCGATGCAGACTCACCCAAAAGGCTCGGCTGCGCTGGCAGGGTCACGGCGCACGCCGTACATGCATTTTCATGTGTTTCTGTCAATTTCACTGTTATTGGGCCCAAACTAGTGGCTTTTCATCAGAACCGATGCAGACTCACCCAAAAGGCTCGGCTGCGCAGGGTCACGGCGCACGCCGTACATGCATTTTCATGTGTTTCTGTCAATTTCAGTGTTATTGGGCCCAAACTAGTGGCTTTTCATCAGAACCGATGCAGACTCACCCAAAAGGCTCGGCTGCGCTGGCAGGGTCACGGCGCACGCCGTACATGCATTTTCATGTGTTTCTCTCAATTTCAGTGTTATTGGGCCCAAACTAGTGGCTTTTCATCAGAACCGATGCAGACTCACCCAAAAGGCTCGGCTGCGCAGGATCACGGCGCATGCTGTACATGCATTTTCATGTGTTTCTATCAATTTCAGTGTTATTGGGCCCAAACTAGTGGCTTTTCATCAGAACCGATGCAGACTCACCCCAAAGGCTCGGCTGCGCAGGATCACGGCGCATGCAGTACATGCATTTTCATGTGTTTCTGTCAACTTCAGTGTTTTTGGGCCCAAACTAGTGGCGTTTCATCAGAACCGATGCAGACTCACCCAAAAGGCTCGGCTGCGCTGGCAGGGTCACGACGCACGCCGTACATGTATTTTCATGTGTTTCTGTCAATTTCAGTGTTATTGGGCCCAAACTAGTGGCTTTTCATCAGAACCGATGCAGACTCACCCAAAAGGCTCGGCTGCGCTGGCAGGGTCACGGCGCACGCCGTACATGCATTTTCATGTGTTTCTGTCAATTTCAGTGTTATTGGGCCCAAACTAGTGGCTTTTCATCAGAACCGATGCAGACTCACCCCAAAGGCTCGGCTGCGCAGGATCACGGCGCAGGCCGTACATGCATTTTCATGCGTTTCTGTCAATTTCAGAGTTATTGGGCCCAAACTAGTGGCTTTTCATCAGAACCGATGCAGACTCACCCAAAAGGCTCGGCTGCGCTGGCAGGGTCACGGCGCACGCCGTACATGCATTTTCATGTGTTTCTCTCAATTTCAGTGTTATTGGGCCCAAACTAGTGGCTTTTCATCAGAACCGATGCAGACTCACCCCAAAGGCTCGGCTGCGCAGTGTCACGGCGCACGCCGTACATGCATTTTCATGTGTTTCTATCAATTTCAGTGTTATTGGGCCCAAACTAGTCGCTTTTCATCAGAACCGATGCAGACTCACCCCAAAGGCTCGGCTGCGCTGGCAGGGTCACGGCGCACGCCGTACATGCATTTTCATGTGTTTCTGTCAATTTCAGTGTTATTGGGCCCAAACTAGTGGCTTTTCATCAGAACCGATGCAGACTCACCCCAAAGGCTCGGCTGCGCAGGATCACGGCGCATGCCGTACATGCATTTTCATGTGTTTCTGTCAACTTCAGTGTTTTTGGGCCCAAACTAGTGGCTTTTCATCAGAACCGATGCAGACTCACCCAAAAGGCTCGGCTGCGCTGGCAGGGTCACGACGCACGCCGTACATGCATTTTCATGTGTTTCTGTCAATTTCAGTGTTATTGGGCCCAAACTAGTGGCTTTTCATCAGAACCGATGCAGACTCACCCCAAAGGCTCGGCTGCGCAGGATCACGGCGCATGCCGTACATGCATTTTCATGTGTTTCTGTCAACTTCAGTGTTTTTGGGCCCAAACTAGTGGCTTTTCATCAGAACCGATGCAGACTCACCCAAAAGGCTCGGCTGCGCTGGCAGGGTCACGACGCACGCCGTACATGTATTTTCATGTGTTTCTGTCAATTTCAGTGTTATTGGGCCCAAACTAGTGGCTTTTCATCAGAACCGATGCAGACTCACCCCAAAGGCTCGGCTGCGCAGGATCACGGCGCATGCTGTACATGCATTTTCATGTGTTTCTGTCAATTTCAGTGTTATTGGGCCCAAACTAGTGGCTTTTCATCAGAACCGATGCAGACTCACCCCAAAGGCTCGGCTGCGCAGGATCACGGCGCATGCCGTACATGCATTTTCATGTGTTTCTGTCAATTTCAGTGTTTTTGGGCCCAAACTAGTGGCTTTTCATCAGAACCGATGCAGACTCACCCAAAAGGCTCGGCTGCGCTGGCAGGGTCACGACGCACGCCGTACATGTATTTTCATGTGTTTCTGTCAATTTCAGTGTTATTGGGCCCAAACTAGTGGCTTTTCATCAGAACCGATGCAGACTCACCCCAAAGGCTCGGCTGCGCAGGGTCACGGCGCACGCCGTACATGCATTTTCATGTGTTTCTATCAATTTCAGTGTTATTGGGCCCAAACTAGTGGCTTTTCATCAGAACCGATGCAGACTCACCCCAAAGGCTCGGCTGCGCAGGGTCACGGCGCACGCCGTACATGCATTTTCATGTGTTTCTATCAATTTCAGTGTTTTTGGGCCCAAACTAGTGGCTTTTCATCAGAACCGATGCAGACTCACCCAAAAGGCTCGGCTGCGCTGGCAGGGTCACGACGCACGCCGTACATGCATTTTCATGTGTTTCTGTCAATTTCAGTGTTTTTGGGCCCAAACTAGTGGCTTTTCATCAGAACCGATGCAGACTCACCCCAAAGGCTCGGCTGCGCAGGGTCACGGCGCATGCCGTACATGTATTTTCATGTGTTTCTGTAAATTTCAGTGTCATTGGGCCCAAACTAGTGGCTTTTCATCAGAACCGATGTAGACTCACCCAAAACGCTCGGCTGCGCAGGGTCACGGCGCACGCCGTACATGCATTTTCATGTGTTTCTATCAATTTCAGTGTTATTGGGCCCAAACTAGTGGCTTTTCATCAGAACCGATGCAGACTCACCCAAAAGGCTCGGCTGCGCTGGCAGGGTCACGGCGCACGCCGTACATGCATTTTCATGTGTTTCTCTCAATTTCAGTGTTATTGGGCCCAAACTAGTGGCTTTTCACCAGAACCGATGCAGACTCACCCAAAAGGCTCGGCTGCGCTGGCAGGGTCACGGCGCAAGCCGTACATGCATTTTCATGTGTTTCTGTCAATTTCAGTGTTTTTTGGCCCAAACTAGTGGCTTTTCATCAGAACCGATGCAGACTCACCCAAAAGGCTCGGCTGCGCTGGCAGGGTCACGGCGCACGCCGTACATGCATTTTCATGTGTTTCTGTCAATTTCAGTGTTATTGGGCCCAAACTAGTGGCTTTTCATCAGAACCGATGCAGACTCACCCAAAAGGCTCGGCTGCACTGGCAGGATCACGGCGCACGCCGTACATGCATTTTCATGTGTTTCTATCAATTTCAGTGTTATTGGGCCCAAACTAGTGGCTTTTCATCAGAACCGATGCAGACTCACCCAATAGGCTCGGCTGTGCTGGCAGGGTCACGGCGCACGCCGTACATGCATTTTCATGTGTTTCTGTCAATTTCAGTGTTATTGGGCCCAAACTAGTGGCTTTTCATCAGAACCGATGCAGACTCACCCCAAAGGCTTGGCTGAGCAGGGTCACGGCGCACGCCGTACATGCATTTTCATGTATTTCTGTCAATTTCAGTGTGGTTGGGCCCAAACCAGTCGCTTTTCATCAGAACCGATGCAGACTCACCCAAAAGGCTCGGCTGCGCTGGCAGGGTCACGGCGCACGCCGTACATGCATTTTCATGTGTTTCTGTCAATTTCAGTGTTATTGGGCCCAAACCAGTCGCTTTTCATCAGAACCGATGCAGACTCACCCAAAAGGCTCGGCTGCGCTGGCAGGGTCACGGTGCACGCCGTACATGCATTTTCATGTGTTTCTGTCAATTTCAGTGTTATTGGGCCCAAACTAGTGGCTTTTCATCAGAACCGATGCAGACTCACCCAAAAGGCTCTGCTGCGCTGGTAGGGTCATGGCGCACGCCGTACATGCATTTTCATGTGTTTCTGTCAATTTCAGTGTTATTGGGCCCAAACTAGTGGCTTTTCATCAGAACCGATGCAGACTCACCCAAAAAGCTCAGCTGCGCTGGCAGGGTCATAGCGCACACCGTACATGCATTTTCATGTGTTTCTGTCAATTTCAGTGTTATTGGGCCCAAACTAGTGGCTTTTCATCAGAACCGATGCAGACTCACCCAAAAAGCTCAGCTGCGCTGGCAGGGTCATAGCGCACACCGTACATGCATTTTCATGTGTTTCTGTCAATTTCAGTGTTATTGGGCCCAAACTAGTGGCTTTTCATCAGAACCGATGCAGACTCACCCCAAAGGCTCGGCTGCGCAGGATCACGGCGCACTCCGTACATGCATTTTCATGTGTTTCTGTCAATTTCAGTGTTATTGGGCCCAAACTAGTGGCTTTTCATCAGAACCGATGCAGACTCACCCAAAAAGCTCAGCTGCGCTGGCAGGGTCACAGCGCACACCGTGCATGCATTTTCATGTGTTTCTGTCAATTTCAGTGTTATTGGGCCCAAACTAGTGGCTTTTCATCAGAACCGATGCAGACTCATCCAAAAGGCTCGGCTGTGCTGGCAGGGTCACGGCGCACGCCGTACATGCATTTTCATGTGTTTCTGTCAATTTCAGTGTTATTGGGCCCAAACTAGTGGCTTTTCATCAGAACCGATGCAGACTCACCCCAAAGGCTCGGCTGCGCAGGGTCACGGCGCACGCCGTACATGCATTTTCATGTGTTTCTGTCAATTTCAGTGTTATTGGGCCCAAACCAGTGGCTTTTCATCAGAACCGATGCAGACTCACCCAAAAGGCTCGGCTGCGCTGGCAGGGTCACAGCGCACGCCGTACATGCATTTTCATGTGTTTCTGTAAATTTCAGTGTTATTGGGCCCAAACTAGTGGCTTTTCATCAGAACCGATGCAGACTCACCCAAAAGGCTCTGCTGCGCTGGTAGGGTCACGGCGCACGCCGTACATGCATTTTCATGTGTTTCTGTCAATTTCAGTGTTATTGGGCCCAAACTAGTGGCTTTTCATCAGAACCGATGCAGACTCACCCAAAAGGCTCGGTTGCGCTGGCAGGGTCACGGCGCATGCCGTACATGTATTTTCATGTGTTTCTGTAAATTTCAGTGTTATTGGGCCCAAACTAGTGGCTTTTCATCAGAACCGATGCAGACTCACCCAAAAGGCTCGGCAGCGCTGGCAGGGTCACGGCGCACGCCGTACATTCATTTTCATGTGTTTCTGTCAATTTCAGTGTTTTTGGGCCCAAACTAGAGGCTTTTCATCAGAACCGATGCAGACTCACCCAAAAGGCTCGGTTGCGCTGGCAGGGTCACGGCGCACGCCGTACATGTATTTTCATGTGTTTCTGTCAATTTCAGTGTTATTGGGCCCAAACTAGTGGCTTTTCATCAGAACCGATGCAGACTCACCCAAAAGGCTCGGCAGCGCTGGCAGGGTCACGGCGCACGCCGTACATGCATTTTCATGTGTTTCTGTCAATTTCAGTGTTTTTGGGCCCAAACTAGAGGCTTTTCATCAGAACCGATGCAGACTCACCCTAAAGGCTCGGCTGCGCTGGCAGGGTCACGGCGCACGCCGTACATGCATTTTCATGTGTTTCTGTCAATTTCAGTGTTTTTGGGCCCAAACTAGTGGCTTTTCATCAGAACCGATGCAGACTCACCCAAAAGGCTCTGCTGCGCTGGTAGGGTCACGGCGCACGCCGTACATGCATTTTCATGTGTTTCTGTCAATTTCAGTGTTATTGGGCCCAAACTAGTGGCTTTTCATCAGAACCGATGCAGACTCACCCAAAAAGCTCAGCTGCGCTGGCAGGGTCATAGCGCACACAGTACATGCATTTTCATGTGTTTCTGTCAATTTCAGTGTTATTGGGCCCAAACTAGTGGCTTTTCATCAGAACCGATGCAGACTCACCCCAAAGGCTCGGCTGCGCAGGGTCACGGCGCACGCCGTACATGCATTTTCATGTGTTTCTGTCAATTTCAGTGTTATTGGGCCCAAACCAGTCGCTTTTCATCAGAACCGATGCAGACTCACCCAAAAGGCTTGGCTGCGCTGGCAGGGTCACGGCGCACGCCGTACATGCATTTTCATGTGTTTCTGTCAATTTCAGTGTTATTGGGCCCAAACCAGTCGCTTTTCATCAGAACCGATGCAGACTCACCCAAAAGGCTCGGCTGCGCTGGCAGGGTCACGGCGCACGCCGTACATGCATTTTCATGTGTTTCTGTCAATTTCAGTGTTATTGGGCCCAAACTAGTGGCTTTTCATCAGAACCGATGCAGACTCACCCAAAAGGCTCTGCTGCGCTGGTAGGGTCACGGCGCACGCCGTACATGCATTTTCATGTGTTTCTGTCAATTTCAGTGTTATTGGGCCCAAACTAGTGGCTTTTCATCAGAACTGATGCAGACTCACCCAAAAAGCTCAGCTGCGCTGGCAGGGTCACAGCGCACACCGTACATGCATTTTCATGTGTTTCTGTCAATTTCAGTGTTATTGGGCCCAAACTAGTGGCTTTTCATCAGAACCGATGCAGACTCACCCAATAGGCTCGGCTGTGCTGGCAGGGTCACGGCGCACGCCGTACATGCATTTTCATGTGTTTCTGTCAATTTCAGTGTTATTGGGCCCAAACTAGTGGCTTTTCATCAGAACTGATGCAGACTCACCCCAAAGGCTCGGCTGCGCAGGGTCACGGCGCACGCCGTACATGCATTTTCATGTGTTTCTGTCAATTTCAGTGTTATTGGGCCCAAACCAGTCGCTTTTCATCAGAACCGATGCAGACTCACCCAAAAGGCTCGGCTGCGCTGGCAGGGTCACGGCGCATGCCGTACATGCATTTTCATGTGTTTCTGTCAATTTCAGTGTTATTGGGCCCAAACCAGTGGCTTTTCATCAGAACCGATGCAGACTCACCCAAAAGGCTCGGCTGCGCTGGCAGGGTCACGGCGCACGCCGTACATGCATTTTCATGTGTTTCTGTCAATTTCAGTGTTATTGGGCCCAAACTAGTGGCTTTTCATCAGAACCGATGCAGACTCACCCAAAAGGCTCTGCTGCGCTGGTAGGGTCACGGCGCACGCCGTACATGCATTTTCATGTGTTTCTGTCAATTTCAGTGTTATTGGGCCCAAACTAGTGGCTTTTCATCAGAACCGATGCAGACTCACCCAAAAGGCTCGGTTGCGCTGGCAGGGTCATGGCGCACGCCGTACATGTATTTTCATGTGTTTCTGTCAATTTCAGTGTTATTGGGCCCAAACTAGTGGCTTTTCATCAGAACCGATGCAGACTCACCCAAAAGGCTCGGCTGCGCTGGCAGGGTCACGGCGCACGCCGTACATGCATTTTCATGTGTTTCTGTCAATTTCAGTGTTATTGGGCCCAAACTAGTGGCTTTTCATCAGAACCGATGCAGACTCACCCAAAAAGCTCGGCTGCGCTGGCAGGGTCACGGCGCACGCCGTACATGCATTTTCATGTGTTTCTGTCAATTTCAGTGTTATTGGGCCCAAACCAGTGGCTTTTCATCAGAACCGATGCAGACTCACCCAAAAGGCTCGGCTGCGCTGGCAGGGTCACGGCGCACGCCGTACATGTATTTTCATGTGTTTCTGTCAATTTCAGTGTTTTTGGGCCCAAACTAGTGGCTTTTCATCAGAACCGATGCAGACTCACCCAAAAGGCTCGGCTGCGCTGGCAGGGTCACGGCGCACGCCGTACATGCATTTTCATGTGTTTCTGTCAATTTCAGTGTTATTGGGCCCAAACTAGTGGCTTTTCATCAGAACCGATGCAGACTCACCCCAAAGGCTCGGCTGCGCAGGATCACGGCGCACGCCGTACATGCATTTTCATGTGTTTCTGTCAACTTCAGTGTTTTTGGGCCCAAACTAGTGGCTTTTCATCAGAACCGATGCAGACTCACCCAAAAGGCTCGGCTGCGCTGGCAGGG
The DNA here is from genome assembly GCF_914725855.1 of Thunnus albacares. Classification (NCBI taxonomy): domain Eukaryota; kingdom Metazoa; phylum Chordata; class Actinopteri; order Scombriformes; family Scombridae; genus Thunnus; species Thunnus albacares. The sequence goes on from NC_058120.1 coordinate 77,725, forward strand.
TCACGACGCACGCCGTACATGCATTTTCATGTGTTTCTGTCAATTTCAGTGTTATTGGGCCCAAACTAGTGGCTTTTCATCAGAACCGATGCAGACTCACCCCAAAGGCTCGGCTGCGCAGGATCACGGCGCATGCCGTACATGCATTTTCATGTGTTTCTGTCAACTTCAGTGTTTTTGGGCCCAAACTAGTGGCTTTTCATCAGAACCGATGCAGACTCACCCAAAAGGCTCGGCTGCGCTGGCAGGGTCACGACGCACGCCGTACATGTATTTTCATGTGTTTCTGTCAATTTCAGTGTTATTGGGCCCAAACTAGTGGCTTTTCATCAGAACCGATGCAGACTCACCCCAAAGGCTCGGCTGCGCAGGATCACGGCGCATGCTGTACATGCATTTTCATGTGTTTCTGTCAATTTCAGTGTTATTGGGCCCAAACTAGTTGCTTTTCATCAGAACCGATGCAGACTCACCCCAAAGGCTCGGCTGCGCAGGATCACGGCGCATGCCGTACATGCATTTTCATGTGTTTCTGTCAATTTCAGTGTTTTTGGGCCCAAACTAGTGGCTTTTCATCAGAACCGATGCAGACTCACCCAAAAGGCTCGGCTGCGCTGGCAGGGTCACGACGCACGCCGTACATGTATTTTCATGTGTTTCTGTCAATTTCAGTGTTATTGGGCCCAAACTAGTGGCTTTTCATCAGAACCGATGCAGACTCACCCCAAAGGCTCGGCTGCGCAGGATCACGGCGCATGCCGTACATGCATTTTCATGTGTTTCTGTCAACTTCAGTGTTTTTGGGCCCAAACTAGTGGCTTTTCATCAGAACCGATGCAGACTCACCCAAAAGGCTCGGCTGCGCTGGCAGGGTCACGACGCACGCCGTACATGTATTTTCATGTGTTTCTGTCAATTTCAGTGTTATTGGGCCCAAACTAGTGGCTTTTCATCAGAACCGATGCAGACTCACCCCAAAGGCTCGGCTGCGCAGGATCACGGCGCATGCTGTACATGCATTTTCATGTGTTTCTGTCAATTTCAGTGTTATTGGGCCCAAACTAGTGGCTTTTCATCAGAACCGATGCAGACTCACCCCCAAGGCTCGGCTGCGCAGGATCACGGCGCATGCCGTACATGCATTTTCATGTGTTTCTGTCAATTTCAGTGTTTTTGGGCCCAAACTAGTGGCTTTTCATCAGAACCGATGCAGACTCACCCAAAAGGCTCGGCTGCGCTGGCAGGGTCACGACGCACGCCGTACATGTATTTTCATGTGTTTCTGTCAATTTCAGTGTTATTGGGCCCAAACTAGTGGCTTTTCATCAGAACCGATGCAGACTCACCCCAAAGGCTCGGCTGCGCAGGGTCACGGCGCACGCCGTACATGCATTTTCATGTGTTTCTATCAATTTCAGTGTTATTGGGCCCAAACTAGTGGCTTTTCATCAGAACCGATGCAGACTCACCCCAAAGGCTCGGCTGCGCAGGGTCACGGCGCACGCCGTACATGCATTTTCATGTGTTTCTATCAATTTCAGTGTTTTTGGGCCCAAACTAGTGGCTTTTCATCAGAACCGATGCAGACTCACCCAAAAGGCTCGGCTGCGCTGGCAGGGTCACGACGCACGCCGTACATGCATTTTCATGTGTTTCTGTCAATTTCAGTGTTTTTGGGCCCAAACCAGTGGCTTTTCATCAGAACCGATGCAGACTCACCCAAAACGCTCGGCTGCGCAGGGTCACGGCGCACGCCGTACATGCATTTTCATGTGTTTCTATCAATTTCAGTGTTATTGGGCCCAAACTAGTGGCTTTTCATCAGAACCGATGCAGACTCACCCAAAAGGCTCGGCTGCGCTGGCAGGG
>NC_058120.1:79793-154206 GCF_914725855.1 Thunnus albacares
TCTGCCAGTACAGCAGAGAGTTTTGGGTGAGTCTGGATCGATTCTGATGAAAAGTGACTAGTTTGGGCCCACTAACACTGAATCTGACAGAAACACATGAAAATGCATTTACGGTGTGTGCCGTGACTCTGCCAGTACAGCAGAGAGTTTTGGGTGAGTCTGGATCGATTCTGATGAAAAGTGACTAGTTTGGGCCCAATAACACTGAAATTGACAGAAACACATGAAAATGCATATTCTGTGTGTGCCGTCACTCTGCTAGCAGAACCGAGCATTAGGTGTGAGTCTGGATCGAATATGATGAAAAGTCACTAGTTTGGGCCCACTAACACTGAAATTGTCAGAAACATATCAAAATGCATGTACGATGTGTGCCGTGACTCTGCCAGTACAGCAGAGCATTTTGGGTGAGTCTGGCTCGATTCTGATGAAAAGTGACTAGTTTGGGCCCAATAACACATGAAAATGCATGTACGGTGTGTGCCGTGACTCTGTCAGTACAGCAGAGCGTTTTGGGTGAGTCTGGATCGATTCTGATGAAAAGTGAGTAGTTTTGGCCCAATAACACTGAAATTGACAATAACACATGAAAATGCATATTCTGTGTGTGCCGTCACTCTGCTAGCAGAACCGAGCATTAGGTGTGAGTCTGGATCGAATATGATGAAAAGTGACTAGTTTGGGCCCACTAACACTGAAATTGTCAGAAACATATCAAAATGCATGTACGGTGTGTGCCGTGACTCTGCCAGTACAGCAGAGCGTTTTGGGTGAGTCTGGCTCGATTCTGATGAAAAGTGACTAGTTTGGGCCGAATAACACTGAAATTGACAGAAACACATGAAAATGCATATACTGTGTGTGCCGTCACTCTGCTAGCAGAACCGAGCATTAGGTGTGAGTCTGGATCGAATATGATGAAAAGTGACTAGTTTGTGTCCCATAACACTGAAATTGATAGAAACACATGGAAATGCATATTCTCTGTGTGTCTTCACTCTGCTAGCAGAACCAAGCATTAGGTGGGAGTCTGGATCGAATATGATGAAAAGTGACTAGTTTGGGCCCACTACCACTGAAATTGACAGAAACATATCAAAATGCATGTACGGTGTGTGCCGTGACTCTGCCAGTACAGCAGAGAGTTTTGGGTGAGTCTGGATCGATTCTGATGAAAAGTGACTAGTTTGGGCCCAATAACACTGAAATTGACAGAAACACATGAAAATGCATATACTGTGTGTCTTCACTCTGCTAAGCACAACCAAGCATTAGGTGTGAGTCTGGATCTAATATGATGAAAAGTGACTAGTTTGTGTCCGATAACACTGAAATTGATAGAAACATATGAAAATGCATGTATTGTGTGTGCCTTCACTCTGCTAGCAGAACCGAGCATTAGGTGTGAGTCTGGATCGATTCTGATGAAAAGTGACTAGTTTGGGCCCAATAACACTGAAATTGACAGAAACACATGAAAAATGCATGTACGGTGGTGTGCCGTGACTAGTTTTCTGTCCGATAACACTGAAATTGATAGAAACACATGAAAATGCATATTCTCTGTGTGTCTTCACTCTGCTAGCAGAACCAAGCATTGGGTGTGAGTCTTGATTGAATATGATGAAAAGTGACTAGTTTGCATTGACAGAAACACATGAAAATGCATATACTCTGTGTGCCTTCACTCTGCTAGCAGAACTAAGCTTTAGGTGTGAGTCTGCATCGAATATGATGAAAAGTGACTAGTTTGTGTCCGATAACACTGAAATTGATAGAAACATATGAAAATGCATGTACGGTGTGTGCCGTGACTCTGCCAGTACAGCAGAGCGTTTTGGGTGAGTCTGGATCGATTCTGATGAAAAGTGACTAGTTTGGGCCCAATATCACTGAAATTGACAGAAACACATGAAAATGCATGTACTGTGTGTGCCTTCACTCTGCTAGCAGAACCAAGCTTTAGTTGTGAGTCTGCATCGATTCTGATGAAAAGTGACTAGTTTGGGCCCAATAACACTGAAATTGACAGAAACACATGAAAAATGCATATTCTCTGTGTGCCATCACTCTGCTAGCAGAACCGAGCATTAGGTGTGAGTCTGGATCGAATATGATGAAAAGTAACTAGTTTGGGCCCAATGACACTGAAATTGACAGAAACACATGAAAATGCATGTACGGTGTGTGCCGTGACTCTGCCAGTACAATAGAGAGTTTTGGGTGAGTCTGGATCGATTCTGATTAAAAGTGACTAGTTTGGGCTCAATAACACTGAAATTGACAGAAACACATGAAAATGCATATTCTGTGTGTGCCGTCACTCTGCTAGCAGAACCGAGCATTAGGTGTGAGTCTGGATCGAATATGATGAAAAGTGACTAATTTGTGTCCGATAACACTGAAATTGATAGACACACATGAAAATGCATATTCTCTGTGTGTCTTCACTCTGCTAGCAGAACCAAGCATTAGGTGGGAGTCTGGATCGAATATGATGAAAAGTGAGTAGTTTGTGTCCCATAACACTGAAATTGATAGAAACACATGAAAAATGCATATTCTCTGTGTGTCTTCACTCTGCTAGCAGAACCAAGCATTAGGTGTGAGTCTTGATCGAATATGATGAAAAGTGACTAGATTGGGCCCACTAACACTGAAATTGACAGAAACACATGAAAATGCATGTACGGTGTGTGCCGTGACTCTGCCAGTACAGCAGAGCGTTTTCGGTGAGTCTGGAATGATTCTGATGAAAAGTGACTAGTTTGGGCCCAATATCACTGAAATTGACAGAAACACATGAAAATGCATATACTGTGTGTGCCTTCACTCTGCTAGCAGAACCAAGCTTTAGTTTTGAGTCTGCATCGATTCTGATGAAAAGTGACTAGTTTGGGCTCAATGACACTGAAATTGACAGAAACACATGAAAATGCATATTCTCTGTGTGTCTTCACTCTGCTAGCAGTACCAAGCATTGGGTGTGAGTCTGGATCGAATATGATGAAAAGTGACTAGTTTTCTGTCCGATAACACTGAAATTGATAGAAACACATGAAAATGCATATTTCTCTGTGTGTCTTCACTCTGCTAGCAGAACCAAGCATTAGGTGTGAGTCTAGATCGAATATGATGAAAAGTGACTAGTTTGTGTCCGATAAAACTGAAATTGACAGAAACACATGAAAATGCATATACTGTGTGTGCCGTCACTCTGCTAGCAGAACCAAGCATTAGGTGGGAGTCTGGATCGAATATGATGAAAAGTGAGTAGTTTGTGTCCCATAAACACTGAAATTGATAGAAACACATGAAAATGCATATTCTCTGTGTGTCTTCACTCTGCTAGCAGAACCAAGCATTAGGTGTGAGTCTTGATCGAATATGATGAAAAGTGACTAGATTGGGCCCACTAACACTGAAATTGACAGAAACACATGAAAATGCATTTACGGTGTGTGCCGTGACTCTGCCAGTACAGCAGAGCGTTTTCGGTGAGTCTGGAATGATTCTGATGAAAAGTGACTAGTTTGGGCCCAATATCACTGAAATTGACAGAAACACATGAAAATGCATATACTGTGTGTGCCTTCACTCTGCTAGCAGAACCAAGCTTTAGGTGTGAGTCTGCATCGATTCTGATGAAAAGTGACTAGTTTGGGCCCAATGACACTGAAATTGACAGAAACACATGAAAATACATATTCTGTGTGTGTCTTCACTCTGCTAGCAGTACCAAGCATTGGGTGTGAGTCTGGATCGAATATGATGAAAAGTGACTAGTTTCTGTCCGATAACACTGAAATTGATAGAAACACATGAAAATGCATATTCTCTGTGTGTCTTCACTCTGCTAGCAGAACCAAGCATTAGGTGTGAGTCTTGATCGAATATGTTGAAAAGTGACTAGTTTGGGCCCAATAACACTGAAATTGACAGAAACACATGAAAATGCATGTACGGTGTGTGCCGTGACTCTGCCAGTACAGCAGAGCATTTTGGGTGAGTCTGGATCGATTCTGATGAAAAGTGACTAGTTTGGGCCCAATAACACTGAAATTGACAGAAACACATGAAAATGCATATTCTCTGTGTGCCTTCACTCTACTAGCAGAACTAAGCTTTCTGTGTGAGTCTGCATCGATTCTGATGAAAAGTGAGTAGTTTGGGCCCAATAACACTGAAATTGACAGAAACACATGAAAATGCATATTCTCTGTGTGCCTTCACTCTGCTAGCAGAACCAAACATTAGGTCTGAGTCTGTATCGATTCTGATGAAAAGTGACTAGTTTCTGTCCGATAACACTGAAATTGATAGAAACACATGAAAATGCATATACTGTGTGTGACTTCACTCTACTAGATGAAGCAAGCATTAGGTGTGAGTCTGGATCGAATATGATGAAAAGTGACTAGTTTGTGTCCGATAACACTGAAATTGATAGAAACACATGAAAATGCATGTACGGTGTGTGCCGTGACTCTGCCAGTACAACAGAGCGTTTTGAGTGAGTCTGGATCGATTCTGATGAAAAGTGACTAGTTTGGGCCCAATAACACTGAAATTGACAGAAACACATGAAAATGCATATTCTGTGTGTGCCGTCACTCTGCTAGCAGAACCGAGCATTAGGTGTGAGTCTGGATCGATTCTGATGAAAAGTGACTAGTTTGGGCCCAATAACACTGAAATTGACAGAAACACATGAAAATGCATGTACGGTGTGTGCCGTGACTAGTTTCTGTCCGATAACACTGAAATTGATAGAAACACATGAAAATGCATATTCTCTGTGTGTCTTCACTCTGCTAGCAGAACCAAGCATTAGGTGTGAGTCTTGATCGAATATGATGAAAAGTGACTAGTTTGCATTGACAGAAACACATGAAAATGCATATACTCTGTGTGCCTTCACTCTGCTAGCAGAACTAAGCTTTAGGTGTGAGTCTGCATCGAATATGATGAAAAGTGACTAGTTTGTGTCCGATAACACTGAAATTGACAGAAACATATGAAAATGCATGTACGGTGTGTGCCGTGACTCTGCCAGTACAGCAGAGCGTTTTGGGTGAGTCTGGATCGATTCTGATGAAAAGTGACTAGTTTGGGCCCAATAACACTGAAATTGACAGAAACACATGAAAATGCATATTCTGTGTGTGCCGTCACTCTGCTAGCAGAACCAAGCATTAGGTGTGAGTGTGGATCGAATATGATAAAAAGTAACTAGTTTGGGCCCAATGACACTGAAATTGACAGAAACACATGAAAATGCATGTACGGTGTGTGCCGTGACTAGTTTCTGTCCGATAACACTGAAATAGATAGAAACACATGAAAATGCATATTCTCTGTGTGTCTTCACTCTGCTAGCAGAACCAAGCATTAGGTGGGAGTCTGGATCGATTCTGATGAAAAGTGACTAGTTTGGGCCCACTAACACTGAAATTGACAGAAACACATGAAAATGCATGTACGGTGTGTGCCGTGACTAGTTTCTGTCCGATAACACTGAAATAGATAGACACACATGAAAATGCATATTCTCTGTGTGTCTTCACTCTGCTAGCAGAACCAAGCATTAGGTGGGAGTCTGGATCGAATATGATGAAAAGTGAGTAGTTTGTGTCCCATAACACTGAAATTGATAGAAACACATGAAAAATGCATATTCTCTGTGTGTCTTCACTCTGCTAGCAGAACCAAGCTTTAGGTGTGAGTCTGCATCGATTCTGATGAAAAGTGACTAGTTTCTGTCCGATAACACTGAAATTGACAGAAACACATGAAAATGCATGTACGGTGTGTGCCGTGACTCTGCCAGTACAGCAGAGCGTTTTCGGTGAGTCTGGAATGATTCTGATGAAAAGTGACTAGTTTGGGCCCAATATCACTGAAATTGACAGAAACACATGAAAATGCATATACTGTGTGTGCCTTCACTCTGCTAGCAGAACCAAGCTTTAGTTTTGAGTCTGCATCGATTCTGATGAAAAGTGACTAGTTTGGGCTCAATGACACTGAAATTGACAGAAACACATGAAAATGCATATTCTCTGTGTGTCTTCACTCTGCTAGCAGTACCAAGCATTGGGTGTGAGTCTGGATCGAATATGATGAAAAGTGACTAGTTTCTGTCCGATAACACTGAAATTGATAGAAACACATGAAAATGCATATTCTCTGTGTGTCTTCACTCTGCTAGCAGAACCAAGCATTAGGTGTGAGTCTAGATCGAATATGATGAAAAGTGACTAGTTTGTGTCCGATAAAACTGAAATTGACAGAAACACATGAAAATGCATATACTGTGTGTGCCGTCACTCTGCTAGCAGAACCAAGCATTAGGTGGGAGTCTGGATCGAATATGATGAAAAGTGAGTAGTTTGTGTCCCATAACACTGAAATTGATAGAAACACATGAAAATGCATATTCTCTGTGTGTCTTCACTCTGCTAGCAGAACCAAGCATTAGGTGTGAGTCTTGATCGAATATGATGAAAAGTGACTAGATTGGGCCCACTAACACTGAAATTGACAGAAACACATGAAAATGCATTTACGGTGTGTGCCGTGACTCTGCCAGTACAGCAGAGCGTTTTCGGTGAGTCTGGAATGATTCTGATGAAAAGTGACTAGTTTGGGCCCAATATCACTGAAATTGACAGAAACACATGAAAATGCATATACTGTGTGTGCCTTCACTCTGCTAGCAGAACCAAGCTTTAGGTGTGAGTCTGCATCGATTCTGATGAAAAGTGACTAGTTTGGGCTCAATGACACTGAAATTGACAGAAACACATGAAAATACATATTCTGTGTGTGTCTTCACTCTGCTAGCAGTACCAAGCATTGGGTGTGAGTCTGGATCGAATATGATGAAAAGTGACTAGTTTCTGTCCGATAACACTGAAATTGATAGAAACACATGAAAATGCATATTCTCTGTGTGTCTTCACTCTGCTAGCAGAACCAAGCATTAGGTGTGAGTCTTGATCGAATATGTTGAAAAGTGACTAGTTTGGGCCCACTAACACTGAAATTGACAGAAACACATGAAAATGCATGTACGGTGTGTGCCGTGACTCTGCCAGTACAGCAGAGCATTTTGGGTGAGTCTGGATCGATTCTGATGAAAAGTGACTAGTTTGGGCCCAATAACACTGAAATTGACAGAAACACATGAAAATGCATATTCTCTGTGTGCCTTCACTCTACTAGCAGAACTAAGCTTTCTGTGTGAGTCTGCATCGATTCTGATGAAAAGTGAGTAGTTTGGGCCCAATAACACTGAAATTGACAGAAACACATGAAAATGCATATTCTCTGTGTGCCTTCACTCTGCTAGCAGAACCAAACATTAGGTCTGAGTCTGTATCGATTCTGATGAAAAGTGACTAGTTTCTGTCCGATAACACTGAAATTGATAGAAACACATGAAAATGCATATACTGTGTGTGACTTCACTCTACTAGATGAAGCAAGCATTAGGTGTGAGTCTGGATCGAATATGATGAAAAGTGACTAGTTTCTGTCCGATAACACTGAAATTGATAGAAACACATGAAAATGCATGTACGGTGTGTGCCGTGACTCTGCCAGTACAACAGAGCGTTTTGAGTGAGTCTGGATCGATTCTGATGAAAAGTGACTAGTTTGGGCCCAATAACACTGAAATTGACAGAAACACATGAAAATGCATATTCTGTGTGTGCCGTCACTCTGCTAGCAGAACCGAGCATTAGGTGTGAGTCTGGATCGATTCTGATGAAAAGTGACTAGTTTGGGCCCAATAACACTGAAATTGACAGAAACACATGAAAATGCATGTACGGTGTGTGCCGTGACTAGTTTCTGTCCGATAACACTGAAATTGATAGAAACACATGAAAATGCATATTCTCTGTGTGTCTTCACTCTGCTAGCAGAACCAAGCATTAGGTGTGAGTCTTGATTGAATATGATGAAAAGTGACTAGTTTGCATTGACAGAAACACATGAAAATGCATATACTCTGTGTGCCTTCACTCTGCTAGCAGAACTAAGCTTTAGGTGTGAGTCTGCATCGAATATGATGAAAAGTGACTAGTTTGGGCCCAATAACACTGAAATTGACAGAAACATATGAAAATGCATGTACGGTGTGTGCCGTGACTCTGCCAGTACAGCAGAGCGTTTTGGGTGAGTCTGGATCGATTCTGATGAAAAGTGACTAGTTTGGGCCCAATAACACTGAAATTGACAGAAACACATGAAAATGCATATTCTGTGTGTGCCGTCACTCTGCTAGCAGAACCAAGCATTAGGTGTGAGTCTGGATCGAATATGATAAAAAGTAACTAGTTTGGGCCCAATGACACTGAAATTGACAGAAACACATGAAAATGCATGTACGGTGTGTGCCGTGACTAGTTTCTGTCCAATAACACTGAAATTGATAGAAACACATGAAAATGCATATTCTCTGTGTGTCTTCACTCTGCTAGCAGAACCAAGCATTAGGTGGGAGTCTGGATCGATTCTGATGAAAAGTGACTAGTTTGGGCCCACTAACACTGAAATTGACAGAAACACATGAAAATGCATGTACGGTGTGTGCCGTGACTCTGCCAGTATAGCAGAGCGTTTTGGGTGAGTCTGGATCGATTCTGATGAAAAGTGACTAGTTTGGGCCCAATAACACTGAAATTGACAGAAACACATGAAAATGCATATTCTGTGTGTGCCGTCACTCTGCTAGCAGAACCGAGCATTAGGTTTGAGTCTGGATCGAATATGATGAAAAGTGACTAGTTTCTGTCCGATAACACTGAAATTGACAGAAACACATGAAAATGCATATTCTCTGTGTGTCTTCACTCTGCTAGCAGAACCAAGCATTAGGTCTGAGTCTGGATCGATTCTGATGAAAAGTGACTAGTTTGGGCCCAATAACACTGAAATTGACAGAAACACATGAAAATGCATATACTGTGTGTGCCTTCACTCTGCTAGATAAACCAAGCATTAGGTATGAGTCTGGATCGAATATGATGAAAAGTGACTAGTTTCTGTCCGATAACACTGAAATTGATAGAAACACATGAAAATGCATATTCTTTGTGTGTCTTCACTCTGCTAGCAGAACCAAGCATTAGGTGGGAGTCTGGATCGATTCTGATGAAAAGTGACTAGTTTGGGCCCACTAACACTGAAATTGACAGAAACACATGAAAATGCATGTACGGTGTGTGCCGTGACTCTGCCAGTACAGCAGAGCGTTTTGGGTGAGTCTGGATCGATTCTAATGAAAAGTGACTAGTTTGGGCCCAATAACACTGAAATTGACAGAAACACATGAAAATGCATATTCTGTGTGTGCCGTCACTCTGCTAGCAGAACCGAGCATTAGGTTTGAGTCTGGATCGAATATGATGGAAAGTGACTAGATTCTGTCCGATAACACTCAAATTGACAGAAACACATGAAAATGCATATTCTGTGTGTGCCGTCACTCTGCTAGCAGAACCGAGCATTAGATGTGAGTCTGGATCAAATATGATGAAAAGTGACTAGTTTGGGCCCAATAACACTGAAATTGACAGAAACACATGAAAATGCATGTACGGTGTGTGCCGTGACTTGTTTCTGTCCGATAACACTGAAATTGATAGAAACACATGAAAATGCATATTCTGTGTGTGCCGTCACTCTGCTAGCAGAACCGAGCATTAGGTGGGAGTCTGGATCGAATATGATGAAAAGTGATTAGTTTGTGTCCGATAACACTGAAATTGACAGAAACACATGAAAATGCATATACTGTGTGTGCCTTCACTCTACTAGCAGAACCAAGCTTTCTATTTGAGTCTGCATCAATTCTGATGAAAAGTGAGTAGTTTGGGCCCAATAACACTGAAATTGACAGAAACACATGAAAATGCATATTCTCTGTGTGCCTTCACTCTGCTAGCAGAACCAAGCATTAGGTGTGAGTCTAGATCGAATATGATGAAAAGTGACTATTTTGTGTCCGATAACACTGAAATTGACAGAAACACATGAAAATGCATATACTGTGTGTCTTCACTCTGCTAAGCAGAACCAAGCATTAGGTGTGAGTCTGGATCGAATATGATGAAAAGTGACTAGTTTGTGTCCGATAACACTGAAATTGATAGAAACACATGAAAATGCATATTCTCTGTGTGTCTTCACTCTGCTAGCAGAACCAAGCATTGGGTGTGAGTCTTGATCGAATATGATGAAAAGTGTCTAGTTTGGGCCCACTAACACTGAATCTGACAGAAACACATGAAAATGCATGTACGGTGTGTGCCTTGACTCTGCCAGTACAGCAGAGCGTTTTGGGTGAGTCTGGAACGATTCTGATGAAAAGTGACTAGTTTGGGCCCAATATCACTGAAATTGACAGAACACATGAAAATGCATGTACTGTGTGTGCCTTCACTCTGCTAGCAGAACCAAGCTTTAGGTGTGAGTCTGCATCGATTCTGATGAAAAGTGACTAGTTTGGGCCCAATAACACTGAAATTGACAGAAACACATGAAAATGCATATTCTCTGTGTGTCTTCACTCTGCTAGCAGTACCAAGCATTAGGTGGGAGTCTGGATCGAATATGATGAAAAGTGACTAGTTTCTGTCCGATAACACTGAAATTGACAGAAACACATGAAAATACATGTACGGTGTGTGCCGTGACTAGTTTCTGTCCGATAACACTGAAATTGATAGAAACACATGAAAATGCATATTCTCTGTGTGTCTTCACTCTGCTAGCAGAACCAAGCATTGGGTGTGAGTCTTGATTGAATATGATGAAAAGTGACTAGTTTGCATTGACAGAAACACATGAAAATGCATATACTCTGTGTGCCTTCACTCTGCTAGCAGAACTAAGCTTTAGGTGTGAGTCTGCATCGAATATGATGAAAAGTGACTAGTTTGTGTCCGATAACACTGAAATTGATAGAAACATATGAAAATGCATGTACGGTGTGTGCCGTGACTCTGCCAGTACAGCAGAGCGTTTTGGGTGAGTCTGGATCGATTCTGATGAAAAGTGACTAGTTTGGGCCCAATAACACTGAAATTGACAGAAACACATGAAAATGCATATTCTGTGTGTGCCGTCACTCTGCTAGCAGAACCAAGCATTAGGTGTGAGTCTGGATCGAATATGATAAAAAGTAACTAGTTTGGGCCCAATGACACTGAAATTGACAGAAACACATGAAAATGCATGTACGGTGTGTGCCGTGACTAGTTTCTGTCCAATAACACTGAAATTGATAGAAACACATGAAAATGCATATTCTCTGTGTGTCTTCACTCTGCTAGCAGAACCAAGCATTAGGTGGGAGTCTGGATCGATTCTGATGAAAAGTGACTAGTTTGGGCCCACTAACACTGAAATTGACAGAAACACATGAAAATGCATGTACGGTGTGTGCCGTGACTCTGCCAGTATAGCAGAGCGTTTTGGGTGAGTCTGGATCGATTCTGATGAAAAGTGACTAGTTTGGGCCCAATAACACTGAAATTGACAGAAACACATGAAAATGCATATTCTGTGTGTGCCGTCACTCTGCTAGCAGAACCGAGCATTAGGTGTGAGTCTGGATCGAATATGATGAAAAGTGACTAGTTTTCTGTCCGATAACACTGAAATTGACAGAAACACATGAAAATGCATATTCTCTGTGTGTCTTCACTCTGCTAGCAGAACCAAGCATTAGGTCTGAGTCTGGATCGATTCTGATGAAAAGTGACTAGTTTGGGCCCAATAACACTGAAATTGACAGAAACACATGAAAATGCATATACTGTGTGTGCCTTCACTCTGCTAGCAGAACCAAGCATTAGGTGTGAGTCTGGATCGAATATGATGAAAAGTGACTAGTTTCTGTCCGATAACACTGAAATTGATAGAAACACATGAAAATGCATATTCTTTGTGTGTCTTCACTCTGCTAGCAGAACCAAGCATTAGGTGGGAGTCTGGATCGATTCTGATGAAAAGTGACTAGTTTGGGCCCACTAACACTGAAATTGACAGAAACACATGAAAATGCATGTACGGTGTGTGCCGTGACTCTGCCAGTACAGCAGAGCGTTTTGGGTGAGTCTGGATCGATTCTGATGAAAAGTGACTAGTTTGGGCCCAATAACACTGAAATTGACAGAAACACATGAAAATGCATATTCTGTGTGTGCCGTCACTCTGCTAGCAGAACCGAGCATTAGGTTTGAGTCTGGATCGAATATGATGGAAAGTGACTAGATTCTGTCCGATAACACTCAAATTGACAGAAACACATGAAAATGCATATTCTGTGTGTGCCGTCACTCTGCTAGCAGAACCGAGCATTAGATGTGAGTCTGGATCAAATATGATGAAAAGTGACTAGTTTGGGCCCAATAACACTGAAATTGACAGAAACACATGAAAATGCATGTACGGTGTGTGCCGTGACTTGTTTCTGTCCGATAACACTGAAATTGATAGAAACACATGAAAATGCATATTCTGTGTGTGCCGTCACTCTGCTAGCAGAACCGAGCATTAGGTGGGAGTCTGGATCGAATATGATGAAAAGTGATTAGTTTGTGTCCGATAACACTGAAATTGACAGAAACACATGAAAATGCATATACTGTGTGTGCCTTCACTCTACTAGCAGAACCAAGCTTTCTATTTGAGTCTGCATCAATTCTGATGAAAAGTGAGTAGTTTGGGCCCAATAACACTGAAATTGACAGAAACACATGAAAATGCATATTCTCTGTGTGCCTTCACTCTGCTAGCAGAACCAAGCATTAGGTGTGAGTCTAGATCGAATATGATGAAAAGTGACTATTTTGTGTCCGATAAAACTGAAATTGACAGAAACACATGAAAATGCATATACTGTGTGTCTTCACTCTGCTAAGCAGAACCAAGCATTAGGTGTGAGTCTGGATCGAATATGATGAAAAGTGACTAGTTTGTGTCCGATAACACTGAAATTGATAGAAACACATGAAAATGCATATTCTCTGTGTGTCTTCACTCTGCTAGCAGAACCAAGCATTGGGTGTGAGTCTTGATCGAATATGATGAAAAGTGTCTAGTTTGGGCCCACTAACACTGAATCTGACAGAAACACATGAAAATGCATGTACGGTGTGTGCCTTGACTCTGCCAGTACAGCAGAGCGTTTTGGGTGAGTCTGGAACGATTCTGATGAAAAGTGACTAGTTTGGGCCCAATATCACTGAAATTGACAGAACACATGAAAATGCATGTACTGTGTGTGCCTTCACTCTGCTAGCAGAACCAAGCTTTAGTTGTGAGTCTGCATCGATTCTGATGAAAAGTGACTAGTTTGGGCCCAATAACACTGAAATTGACAGAAACACATGAAAATGCATATTCTCTGTGTGTCTTCACTCTGCTAGCAGTACCAAGCATTAGGTGGGAGTCTGGATCGAATATGATGAAAAGTGACTAGTTTCTGTCCGATAACACTGAAATTGACAGAAACACATGAAAATACATGTACGGTGTGTGCCGTGACTCTGCCAGTACAGCAGAGCGTTTTGGGTGAGTCTGGATCGATTCTGATGAAAAGTGACTAGTTTGGGCCCACTAACACTGAAATTGACAGAAACACATGAAAATGCATGTACGGTGTGTGCCATGACTAGTTTCTGTCCGATAACACTGAAATTGATAGAAACACATGAAAATGCATATTCTGTGTGTGCCGTCACTCTGCTAGCAGAACCGAGCATTAGGTGGGAGTCTGAATCGAATATGATGAAAAGTGACTAGTTTGGGCCCACTAACACTGAAATTGACAGAAACACATGTAAATGCATATTCTGTGTGTGCCGTCACTCTGCTAGCAGAACCGAGCATTAGGTGTGAGTCTGGATCAAATATGATGAAAAGTGACTAGTTTGGGCCCAATAACACTGAAATTGACAGAAACACATGAAAATGCATGTACGGTGTGTGCCGTGACTAGTTTCTGTCCGATAACACTGAAATTGATAGAAACACATGAAAATGCATATTCTGTGTGTGCCGTCACTCTGCTAGCAGAACCGAGCATTAGGTGGGAGTCTGGATCGAATATGATGAAAAGTGACAAGTTTGTGTCCGATAACACTGAAATTGACAGAAACACATGAAAATGCATATACTGTGTGTGCCTTCACTCTGCTAGCAGAACCAAGCTTTCTGTGTGAGTCTGCATTAATTCTGATGAAAAGTGAGTAGTTTGGGCCCAATCACACTGAAATTGACAGAAACACATGAAAATGCATATTCTCTGTGTGCCTTCACTCTGCTAGCAGAACCAAGCATTAGGTGTGAGTCTAGATCGAATATGATGAAAAGTGACTAGTTTGTGTCCGATAATACTGAAATTGACAGAAACACATGAAAATGCATATACTGTGTGTCTTCACTCTGCTAAGCAGAACCAAGCATTAGGTGTGAGTCTGGATCGAATATGATGAAAAGTGACTAGTTTCTGTCCGATAACACTGAAATTGATAGAAACACATGAAAATGCATATTCTCTGTGTGTCTTCACTCTGCTAGCAGAACCAAGCATTAGGTGGGAATCTGGATCGATTCTGATGAAAAGTGACTAGTTTGGGCCCACTAACACTGAAATTGACAGAAACACATGAAAATGCATGTACGGTGTGTGCCGTGACTCTGCCAGTACAGCAGAGCATTTTGGGTGAGTCTGGATCGATTCTGATGAAAAGTGACTAGTTTGGGCCCAATAACACTGAAATTGACAGAAACACATGAAAATGCATATTCTGTGTGTGCCGTCACTCTGCTAGCAGAACCGAGCATTAGGTTTGAGTCTGGATCGAATATGATGGAAAGTGACTAGATTCTGTCCGATAACACTGAAATTGACAGAAACACATGAAAATGCATATTCTGTGTGTGCCGTCACTCTGCTAGCAGAACCGAGCATTAGGTGTGAGTCTGGATCAAATATGATGAAAAGTGACTAGTTTGGGCCCAATAACACTGAAATTGACAGAAACACATGAAAATGCATGTACGCTGTGTGCCGTGACTAGTTTCTGTCCGATAACACTGAAATTGATAGAAACACATGAAAATGCATATTCTGTGTGTGCCGTCACTCTGCTAGCAGAACCGAGCATTAGGTGGGAGTCTGGATCGAATATGATGAAAAGTGACTAGTTTGTGTCCGATAACACTGAAATTGACAGAAACACATGAAAATGCATATACTGTGTGTGCCTTCACTCTGCTAGCAGAACCAAGCATTAGGTGTGAGTCTAGATCGAATATGATGAAAAGTGACTAGTTTGTGTCCGATAAAACTGAAATTGACAGAAACACATGAAAATGCATATACTGTGTGTCTTCACTCTGCTAAGCAGAACCAAGCATTAGGCGTGAGTCTGGATCGAATATGATGAAAAGTGACTAGTTTGTGTCAGATAACACTGAAATTGATAGAAACACATGAAAATGCATATTCTCTGTGTGTCTTCACTCTGCTAGCAGAACCAAGCATTGGGTGTGAGTCTTGATCGAATATGATGAAAAGTGACTAGTTTGGGCCCACTAACACTGAATCTGACAGAAACACATGAAAATGCATGTACGGTGTGTGCCTTGACTCTGCCAGTACAACAGAGCGTTTTGGGTGAGTCTGGAATGATTCTGATGAAACGTGACTAGTTTGGGCCCAATATCACTGAAATTGACAGAAACACATGAAAATGCATGTATTGTGTGTGCCTTCACTCTGCTAGCAGAACCAAGCTTTAGTTGTGAGTCTGCATCGATTCTGATGAAAAGTGACTAGTTTGGGCCCAATAACACTGAAATTGACAGAAACACATGAAAATGCATATTCTCTGTGTGCCATCACTCTGCTAGCAGAACCGAGCATTAGGTGTGAGTCTGGATCGAATATGATGAAAAGTAACTAGTTTGGGCCCAATGACACTGAAATTGAAAGAAACACATGAAAATGCATGTACGGTGTGTGCCATGACTAGTTTCTGTCCGATAACACTGAAATTGATAGAAACACATGAAAATGCATATTCTCTGTGTGTCTTCACTCTGCTAGCAGTACCAAGCCTTAGGTGGGAGTCTGGATCGAATATGATGAAAAGTGACTAGTTTGGGCCCAGTAACACTGAAATTGACAGAAACACATGAAAATGCATATTCTGTGTGTGCCGTCACTCTGCTAGCAGAACCGAGCATTAGGTGTGAGTCTGGATCGAATATGATGAAAAGTGACTAATTTGTGTCCGATAACACTGAAATTGATAGACACACATGAAAATGCATATTCTCTGTGTGTCTTCACTCTGCTAGCAGAACCAAGCATTAGGTGGGAGTCTGGATCGAATATGATGAAAAGTGAGTAGTTTGTGTCCCATAACACTGAAATTGATAGAAACACATGAAAATGCATATTCTCTGTGTGTCTTCACTCTGCTAGCAGAACCGAGCATTAGGTGTGAGTCTTGATCGAATATGATGAAAAGTGACTAGATTGGGCCCACTAACACTGAAATTGACAGAAACACATGAAAATGCATGTACGGTGTGTGCCGTGACTCTGCCAGTACAGCAGAGCGTTTTCGGTGAGTCTGGAATGATTCTGATGAAAAGTGACTAGTTTGGGCCCAATATCACTGAAATTGACAGAAACACATGAAAATGCATATACTGTGTGTGCCTTCACTCTGCT
Organism: Thunnus albacares; assembly: GCF_914725855.1. Lineage (NCBI taxonomy): Eukaryota > Metazoa > Chordata > Actinopteri > Scombriformes > Scombridae > Thunnus > Thunnus albacares. The sequence goes on from NC_058120.1 coordinate 96,562, forward strand.
AGCAGAACCAAGCTTTAGGTGTGAGTCTGCATCGATTCTGATGAAAAGTGAGTAGTTTGGGCCCAATAACACTGAAATTGACAGAAACACATGAAAATGCATATTCTCTGTGTGCCTTCACTCTGCTAGCAGAACCAAACATTAGGTCTGAGTCTGTATCGATTCTGATGAAAAGTGACTAGTTTCTGTCCGATAACACTGAAATTGATAGAAACACATGAAAATACATATACTGTGTGTGACTTCACTCTACTAGATGAACCAAGCTTTAGGTGTGAGTCTGGATCGAATATGATGAAAAGTGACTAGTTTCTGTCCGATAACACTGAAATTGATAGAAACACATGAAAATGCATGTACGGTGTGTGCCGTGACTCTGCCAGTACAACAGAGCGTTTTGGGTGAGTCTGGATCGATTCTGATGAAAAGTGACTAGTTTGGGCCCAATAACACTGAAATTGACAGAAACACATGAAAATGCATATTCTGTGTGTGCCGTCACTCTGCTAGCAGAACCGAGCATTAGGTGTGAGTCTGGATCGATTCTGATGAAAAGTGACTAGTTTGGGCCCAATAACACTGAAATTGACAGAAACACATGAAAATGCATGTACGGTGTGTGCCGTGACTAGTTTCTGTCCGATAACACTGAAATTGATAGAAACACATGAAAATGCATATTCTCTGTGTGTCTTCACTCTGCTAGCAGAACCAAGCAATGGGTGTGAGTCTTGATTGAATATGATGAAAAGTGACTAGTTTGCATTGACAGTAACACATGAAAATGCATATACTCTGTGTGCCTTCACTCTGCTAGCAGAACCAAGCTTTAGGTGTGAGTCTGCATCGAATATGATGAAAAGTGACTAGTTTGTGTCCGATAACACTGAAATTGATAGAAACATATGAAAATGCATGTACGGTGTGTGCCGTGACTCTGCCAGTACAGCAGAGCGTTTTGGGTGAGTCTGGATCGATTCTGATGAAAAGTGACTAGTTTGGGCCCAATAACACTGAAATTGACAGAAACACATGAAAATGCATATTCTGTGTGTGCCGTCACTCTGCTAGCAGAACCAAGCATTAGGTGTGAGTGTGGATCGAATATGATGAACAGTGACTAGTTTGTGTCCGATAACACTGAAATTGATAGAAACACATGAAAATGCATATTCTCTGTGTGTCTTCACTCTGCTAGCAGAACCAAGCATTAGGTGTGAGTCTTGATCGAATATGATGAAAAGTGACTAGTTTGGGCCCACTAATGCTGAAACTGACAGAAACACATGAAAATGCATGTACGGTGTGTACCGTGACTCTGCCAGTACAGCAGAGCGTTTTGGGTGAGTCTAGAACGATTCTGATGAAAAGTGACTAGTTTGGGCCCAATAACACTGAAATTGAGAGAAACACATGAAAATGCATATACTGTGTGTGCCTTCACTCTGCTAGCAGAACCAAGCTTTAGGTAAGAGTCTGCATCGATTCTGATGAAAAGTGACTAGTTTGTGTCCGATAACACTGAAATTGATAGAAACACATGAAAATGCATATTCTCTGTGTGTCTTCACTCTGCTAGCAGAACTAAGCTTTCTCTGTGAGTCTGCATCGATTCTGATGAAAAGTGAGTAGTTTGGGCCCAATAACACTGAAATTGACAGAAACACATGAAAATGCATATTCTCTGTGTGCCTTCACTCTGCTAGCAGAACCAAACATTAGGTCTGAGTATGGATCGATTCTGATGAAAAGTGACTAGTTTCTGTCCGATAACACTGAAATTGATAGAAACACATGAAAATGCATATACTGTGTGTGACTTCACTCTACTAGATGAACCAAGCATTAGGTGTGAGTCTGGATCGAATATGATGAAAAGTGACTAGTTTCTGTCCGATAACACTGAAATTGATAGAAACACATGAAAATGCATGTACGGTGTGTGCCGTGACTCTGCCAGTACAGCAGAGCGTTTTGGGTGAGTCTGGATCGATTCTGATGAAAAGTGACTAGTTTGGGCCCAATAACACTGAAATTGACAGAAACACATGAAAATGCATATTCTGTGTGTGCCGTCACTCTGCTAGCAGAACCGAGCATTAGGTGTGAGTCTGGATCGATTCTGATGAAAAGTGACTAGTTTGGGCCCAATAACACTGAAATTGACAGAAATACATGAAAATGCATGTACGGTGTGTGCCGTGACTAGTTTCTGTCCGATAACACTGAAATTGATAGAAACACATGAAAATGCATGTACGGTGTGTGCCGTGACTCTGCCAGTACAACAGAGCGTTTTGGGTGAGTCTGGATCGATTCTGATGAAAAGTGACTAGTTTGGGCCCAGTAACACTGAAATTGACAGAAACACATGAAAATGCATATTCTGTGTGTGCCGTCACTCTGCTAGCAGAACCGAGCATTAGGTGTGAGTCTGGATCGATTCTGATGAAAAGTGACTAGTTTGGGCCCAATAACACTGAAATTGACAGAAACACATGAAAATGCATGTACGGTGTGTGCCGTGACTAGTTTCTGTCCGATAACACTGAAATTGATAGAAACACATGAAAATGCATATTCTCTGTGTGTCTTCACTCTGCTAGCAGAAACAAGCATTGGGTGTGAGTCTTGATTGAATATGATGAAAAGTGACTAGTTTGCATTGACAGAAACACATGAAAATGCATATACTCTGTGTGCCTTCACTCTGCTAGCAGAACCAAGCTTTAGGTGTGAGTCTGCATCGAATATGATGAAAAGTGACTAGTTTGTGTCCGATAACACTGAAATTGATAGAAACATATGAAAATGCATGTACGGTGTGTGCCGTGACTAGTTTCTGTCCGATAACACTGAAATTGATAGAAACACATGAAAATGCATATTCTCTGTGTGTCTTCACTCTGATAGCAGAACCAAGCATTGGGTGTGAGTCTTGATTGAATATGATGAAAAGTGACTAGTTTGCATTGACAGAAACACATGAAAATGCATATACTCTGTGTGCCTTCACTCTGCTAGCAGAACCAAGCTTTAGGTGTGAGTCTGCATCGAATATGATGAAAAGTGACTAGTTTGTGTCCGATAACACTGAAATTGATAGAAACATATGAAAATGCATGTACGGTGTGTGCCGTGACTCTGCCAGTACAGCAGAGCGTTTTGGGTGAGTCTGGATCGATTCTGATGAAAAGTGACTAGTTTGGGCCCAATAACACTGAAATTGACAGAAACACATGAAAATGCATATTCTGTGTGTGCCGTCACTCTGCTAGCAGAACCGAGCATTAGGTGTGAGTCTGGATCGATTCTGATGAAAAGTGACTAGTTTGGGCCCACTAATGCTGAAACTGACAGAAACACATGAAAATGCATGTACGGTGTGTGCCGTGACTCTGCCAGTACAGCAGAGCGTTTTGGGTGAGTCTGGAACGATTCTGATGAAAGTGACTAGTTTGGGCCCAATAACACTGAAATTGAGAGAAACACATGAAAATGCATATACTGTGTGTGCCTTCACTCTGCTAGCAGAACCAAGCTTTAGGTAAGAGTCTGCATCGATTCTGATGAAAAGTGACTAGTTTGGGCCCAATAACACTGAAATTGATAGAAACACATGAAAATGCATATTCTCTGTGTGTCTTCACTCTGCTAGCAGAACCAAGCATTAGGTGTGAGTCTGGATCGAATATGATGAAAAGTGACTAGTTTCTGTCCAATAACACTGAAATTGATAGAAACACATGAAAATGCATATTCTCTGTGTGTCTTCACTCTGCTAGCAGAACCAAGCATTAGGTGTGAGTCTTGATCGAATACGATGAAAAGTGACTAGTTTGGGCCCACTAACACTGAAATTGACAGAAACACATGAAAATACATGTACGTTGTGTGCCGTGACTCTGCCAGTACAGCAGAGCGTTTTGGGTGAGTCTGGATCGATTCTGATGAAAAGTGACTAGTTTGGGCCCAATAACACTGAAATTGACAGAAACACATGAAAATGCATTTTCTGTGTGTGCCGTCACTCTGCTAGCAGAACCGAGCATTAGGTGGGAGTCTGGATCGATTCTGATGAAAAGTGACTAATTTGGGCCCACTAACACTGAAATTGACAGAAACACATGAAAATACATATACGGTGTGTGCCGTGACTCTGCCAATACAACAGACCGTTTTGGGTGAGTCTGGATCGATTCTGATGAAAAGTGACTAGTTGGGCCCAATAACACTGAAATTGACAGAAACACATGAAAATGCATGTATGGTGTGTGCCGTGACTCTGCCAGTACAGTAGAGCGTTTTGGGTGAGTCTGGATCGATTCTGATGAAAAGTGACTAGTTTGGACCGAATAACACTGAAATTGACAGAAACACATGAAAATGCATATTCTGTGTGTGCCGTCACTCTGCTAGCAGAACCGAGCATTAGGTGTGAGTCTGGATCGAATATGATGAAAAGTGACTAGTTTGTGTCCGATAACACTGAAATTGATAGAAACACATGAAAATGCATATTCTCTGTGTGTCTTCACTCTGCTAGCAGAACCAAGCATTAGGTGTGAGTCTGGATCGAATATGATGAAAAGTGACTAGTTTGTGTCCGATAACAATGAAATTGATAGAAACACATGAAAATGCATGTACGGTGTGTGCCGTGACTAGTTTCTGTCCGATAACACTGAAATTGATAGAAACACATGAAAATGCATGTTCTCTGTGTGTCTTCACTCTGCTAGCAGAACCAAGCATTAGGTGTGAGTCTGGATCGAATATGATGAAAAGTGACTAGTTTCTGTCCAATAACACTGAAACTGACAGAAACACATGAAAATGCATGTACGGTGTGTGCCGTGACTCTGCCAGTACAGCAGAGCGTTTTGGGTTAGTCTGGAACGATTCTGATGAAAAGTGACTAGTTTGGGCCCAATATCACTGAAATTGACAGAAACACATGAAAATGCATATACTGTGTGTGCCTTCACTCTGCTAGCAGAACCAAGCTTTAGGTAAGAGTCTGCATCGATTCTGATGAAAAGTGACTAGTTTGGGCCCAATAACACTGAAATTGATAGAAACACATGAAAATGCATGTTCTTTGTATGTCTTCACTCTGCTAGCAGAACCAAGCTTTAGGTGTGAGTCTGGATCGAATATGATGAAAAGTGACTAGTTTGTGTCCGATAACACTGAAATTGATAGAAACACATGAAAATGCATATTCTCTGTGTGTCTTCACTCTGCTAACAGAACCAAGCATTAGGTGTGAGTCTGGATCGAATATGATGAAAAGTGACTAGTTTGGGCCCAATAACACTGAAATTTACAGAAACACATGAAAATGCATATTCTGTGTGTGCCTTCACTCTGCTAGCAGAACCAAGCTTTAGGTGTGAGTCTGCATCGATTCTGATGAAAAGTGACTAGTTTGTGTCCGATAACACTGAAATTGATAGAAACACATGAAAATGCATATTCTCTGTGTGTCTTCACTCTGCTAGCAGAACCAAGCATTAGGTGTGAGTCTGCAATCGATTCTGATGAAAAGTGACTAGTTTGTGTCCGATAACACTGAAATTGATAGAAACACATGAAAATGCATATTCTCTGTGTGTCTTCACTCTGCTAGCAGAACCAAGCATTAGGTGTGAGTCTGCATCGATTCTGATGAAAAGTGAGTAGTTTCTGTCCGATAACACTGAAATTGATAGAAACACATGAAAATGCATATTCTCTGTGTGTCTTCACTCTGCTAGCAGAACCAAGCTTTAGGTGTGAGTCTGCATCGATTCTGATGAAAAGTGACTAGTTTCTGTCCGATAACACTGAAATTGATAGAAACACATGAAAATTTATATTCTCTGTGTGTCTTCACTCTGCTAGCAGAACCAAGCATTAGGTGTGAGTCTGGATCGAATATGATGAAAAGTGACTAGTTTGTGTCCGATAACACTGAAATTGATAGAAACACATGAAAATGCATATTCTCTGTGTGTCTTCACTCTGCTAGCAGAACCAAGCTTTTGGTGTGAGTCTGCATCGATTCTGATGAAAAGTGACTAGTTTGTGTCCGATAACACTGAAATTGATAGAAACACATGAAAATGCATATTCTCTGTGTGTCTTCACTCTGCTAGCAGAACCAAGCTTTAGGTGTGAGTCTGCATCGATTCTGATGAAAAGTGACTAGTTTGTGTCCGATAACACTGAAATTGATAGAAACACATGAAAATGCATATTCTCTGTGTGTCTTCACTCTGCTAGCAGAACCAAGCATTAGGTGTGAGTCTGGATCGAATATGATGAAAAGTGACTAGTTTGTGTCCGATAACACTGAAATTGATAGAAACACATGAAAATGCATATTCTCTGTGTGTCTTCACTCTGCTAGCAGAACCAAGCTTTAGGTGTGAGTCTGCATCGATTCTGATGAAAAGTGACTAGTTTGTGTCCGATAACACTGAAATTGATAGAAACACATGAAAATGCATATTCTCTGTGTGTCTTCACTCTGCTAGCAGAACCAAGCATTAGGTGTGAGTCTGGATCTAATATGATGAAAAGTGACTAGTTTCTGTGCAATAACACTGAAATTGATAGAAACACATGAAAATGCATATTCTCTGTGTGTCTTCACTCTGCTAGCAGAACCAAGCATTAGGTGTGAGTCTTGATCGAATATGATGAAAAGTGACTAGTTTGGGCCCACTAACACTGAAATTGACAGAAACATATGAAAATGCATGTACGTTGTGTGCCGTGACTCTGCCAGTACAGCAGAGCGTTTTGGGTGAGTCTGGATCGATTCTGATGAAAAGTGACTAGTTTGGGCCCAATAACACTGAAATTGACAGAAACACATGAAAATGCATATTCTGTGTGTGCCGTCACTCTGCTAGCATTAGGTGTGAGTCTGGATCGAATATGATGAAAAGTAAATAGTTTGTGTCCGATAACACTGAAATTGATAGAAACACATGAAAATGCATATTCTCTGTGTGTCTTCACTCTGCTAGCAGAACCAAGCTTTAGGTGTGAGTCTGCATCGATTCTGATGAAAAGTGACTAGTTTGTGTCCGATAACACTGAAATTGATAGAAACACATGGAAATGCATATTCTCTGTGTGTCTTCACTCTGCTAGCAGAACCAAGCATTAGGTGGGAGTCTGGATCGATTCTGATGAAAAGTGACTAATTTGGGCCCACTAACACTGAAATTGACAGAAACACATGAAAATGCATATACGGTGTGTGCCGTGACTCTGCCAGTACAGTAGAGCGTTTTGGGTGAGTCTGGATCGATTTTGATGAAAAGTGACTAGTTTGGGCCGAATAACACTGAAATTGACAGAAACACATGAAAATGCATATTCTGTGTGTGCCGTCACTCTGCTAGCAGAACCGAGCATTAGGTGTGAGTCTGGATCGAATATGATGAAAAGTGACTAGTTTGTGTCCGATAACACTGAAATTGATAGAAACACATGAAAATGCATGTACGGTGTGTGCCGTGACTAGTTTCTGTCCGATAACACTGAAATTGATAGAAACACATGAAAATGCATATTCTCTGTGTGTCTTCTCTCTACTAGCAAAACCAAGCATTAGGTGTGAGTCTTGATCGAATATGATGAAAATTGACTAGTTTCTGTCCAATAACACTGAAACTGACAGAAACACATGAAAATGCATGTACGGTGTGTGCCGTGACTCTGCCAATACAGCAGAGCGTTTTGGGTGAGTCTGGATCGATTCTGATGAAAAGTGACTACTTTGGGCCCAATAACACTGAAATTGACAGAAACACATGAAAATGCATATTCTGTGTGTGCCGTCACTCTGCTAGCATTAGGTGTGAGTCTGGTTCGAATATGATGAAAAGTAAATAGTTTGTGTCCGATAACACTGAAATTGATAGAAACACATGAAAATGCATATTCTCTGTGTGTCTTCACTCTGCTAGCAGAACCAAGCTTTAGGTGTGAGTCTGCATCGATTCTGATGAAAAGTGACTAGTTTGTGTCCGATAACACTGAAATTGATAGAAACACATGGAAATGCATATTCTCTGTGTGTCTTCACTCTGCTAGCAGAACCAAGCATTAGGTGGGAGTCTGGATCGATTCTGATGAAAAGTGACTAATTTGGGCCCACTAACACTGAAATTGACAGAAACACATGAAAATGCATATACGGTGTGTGCCGTGACTCTGCCAATACAACAGACCGTTTTGGGTGAGTCTGGATCGAATATGATGAAAAGTGACTAGTTTGTGTCCGATAACACTGAAATTGATAGAAACACATGAAAATGCATATTCTCTGTGTGCCTTCACTCTGCTAGCAGAACCAAGCATTAGGTGTGAGTCTGGATCGAATATGATGAAAAGTGACTAGTTTGTGTCCGATAACACTGAAATTGATAGAAACACATGAAAATGCATGTACGGTGTGTGCCGTGACTAGTTTCTGTCCGATAACACTGAAATTGATAGAAACACATGAAAATGCATATTCTCTGTGTGTCTTCTCTCTACTAGCAAAACCAAGCATTAGGTGTGAGTCTTGATCGAATATGATGAAAATTGACTAGTTTCTGTCCAATAACACTGAAACTGACAGAAACACATGAAAATGCATGTACGGTGTGTGCCGTGACTCTGCCAGTACAGCAGAGCGTTTTGGGTGAGTCTGGAACGATTCTGATGAAAAGTGACTAGTTTGGGCCCAATATCACTGAAATTGACAGAAACACATGAAAATGCATATACTGTGTGTGCCTTCACTCTGCTAGCAGAACCAAGCTTTAGGTAAGAGTCTGCATCGATTCTGATGAAAAGTGACTAGTTTGGGCCCAATAACACTGAAATTGATAGAAACACATGAAAATGTATATTCTCTGTGTGTCTTCACTCTGCTAGCAGAACCAAGCATTAGGTGTGAGTCTGGATCGAATATGATGAAAAGTGACTAGTTTCTGTCCAATAACACTGAAATTGATAGAAACACATGAAAATGCATATTCTCTGTGTGTCTTCACTCTGCTAGCAGAACCAAGCATTAGGTGTGAGTCTTGATCGAATATGATGAAAAGTGACTAGTTTGGGCCCACTAACACTGAAATTGACAGAAACACATGAAAATGCATGTACGTTGTGTGCCGTGACTCTGCCAGTACAGCAGAGCGTTTTGGGTGAGTCTGGATCGATTCTGATGAAAAGTGACTAGTTTGGGCCCAAAAACACTGAAATTGACAGAAACACATGAAAATGCATATTCTGTGTGTGCCGTCACTCTGCTAGCATTAGGTGTGAGTCTGGATCGAATATGATGAAAAGTGACTAGTTTGTGTCCGATAACACTGAAATTGATAGAAACACATGAAAATGCATGTTCTCTGTGTGTCTTCACTCTGCTAGCAGAACCAAGCTTTAGGTGTGAGTCTAGATCGAATATGATGAAAAGTGACTAGTTTGTGTCCGATAACACTGAAATTGATAGAAACACATGAAAATGCATATTCTCTGTGTGTCTTCACTCTGCTAGCAGAACCAAGCATTAGGTGTGTGTCTGGATCGAATATGATGAAAAGTGACTAGTTTGTGTCCGATAACACTGAAATGGATAGAAACACATGAAAATGCATGTACACTGTGTGCCGTGACTAGTTTCTGTCCGATAACACTGAAATTGATAGAAACACATGAAAATGCATATTCTCTGTGTGTCTTCACTCTGCTAGCAGAACCAAGCATTAGGTGTGAGTCTTGATCGAATATGATGAAAACTGACTACTGTGGGCCCACTAACACTGAAATTGACAGAAACACATGAAAATGCATGTACGTTGTGTGCCGTGACTCTGCCAGTACAGCAGAGCGTTTTGGGTGAGTCTGGATCGATTCTGATGAAAAGTGAGTAGTTTGGGCCCAATAACACTGAAATTGACAGAAACACATGAAAATGCATATTCTGTGTGTGCCGTCACTCTGCTAGCATTAGGTGTGAGTCTGGATCGAATATGATGAAAAGTGACTAGTTTGTGTCCGATAACACTGAAATTGATAGAAACACATGAAAATGCATATTCTCTGTGTGTCTTCACTCTGCTAGCAGAACCAAGCATTAGGTGTGAGTCTGGATCGAATATGATGAAAAGTGACTAGTTTCTGTCCAATAACACTGAAACTGACAGAAACACATGAAAATGCATGTACGGTGTGTGCCGTGACTCTGCCAGTACAGCAGAGCGTTTTGGGTGAGTCTGGAACGATTCTGATGAAAAGTGACTAGTTTGGGCCCAATATCACTGAAATTGACAGAAACACATGAAAATGCATATACTGTGTGTGCCTTCACTCTGCTAGCAGAACCAAGCTTTAAGTGTGAGTCTGCATCGATTCTGATGAAAAGTGACTAGTTTGGGCCCAATAACACTGAAATTGATAGAAACACATGAAAATGCATATTCTCTGTGTGTCTTCACTCTGCTAGCAGAACCAAGCTTTAGGTGTGAGTCTGGATCGAATATGATGAAAAGTGACTAGTTTGTGTCCGATAACACTGAAATTGATAGAAACACATGAAAATGCATATTCTCTGTGTGTCTTCACTCTGCTAGCAGAACCAAGCATTAGGTGTGAGTCTGGATCGAATATGATGAAAAGTGACTAGTTTGGGCCCAATAACACTGAAATTGACAGAAACACATGAAAATGCATATTCTGTGTGTGCCTTCACTCTGCTAGCAGAACCAAGCTTTAGGTGTGAGTCTGCATCGATTCTGATGAAAAGTGACTAGTTTGTGTCCGATAACACTGAAATTGATAGAAACACATGAAAATGCATATTCTCTGTGTGTCTTCACTCTGCTAGCAGAACCGAGCATTAGGTGTGAATCTGCATCGATTCTGATGAAAAGTGACTAGTTTGTGTCCGATAACACTGAAATTGATAGAAACACATGAAAATGCATATTCTCTGTGTGTCTTCACTCTGCTAGCAGAACCAAGCATTAGGTGTGAGTCTGGATCGAATATGATGAAAAGTGACTAGTTTGTGTCCGATAACACTGAAATTGATAGAAACACATGAAAATGCATATTCTCTGTGTGTCTTCACTCTGCTAGCAGAACCAAGCTTTAGGTGTGAGTCTGCATCGATTCTGATGAAAAGTGACTAGTTTCTGTCCGATAACCCTGAAATTGATAGAAACACATGAAAATTTATATTCTCTGTGTGTCTTCACTCTGCTAGCAGAACCAAGCATTAGGTGTGAGTCTGGATCGAATATGATGAAAAGTGACTAGTTTGTGTCCGATAACACTGAAATTGATAGAAACACATGAAAATGCATATTCTCTGTGTGTCTTCACTCTGCTAGCAGAACCAAGCTTTAGGTGTGAGTATGCATGGATTCTGATGAAAAGTGACTAGTTTGTGTCCGATAACACTGAAATTGATAGAAACACATGAAAATGCATATTCTCTGTGTGTCTTCACTCTGCTAGCAGAACCGAGCATTAGGTGTTAGTCTGCATCGATTCTGATGAAAAGTGACTAATTTGGGCCCGATAACATTGAAATTGACAGGAACACATGAAAATGCATGTATGGTGTGTGCCGTGACTAGTTTGTGTCCGATAACACTGAAATTGATAGAAAAACATGAAAATGCATATTCTCTGTGTGTCTTCACTCTGCTAGCAGAACCAAGCATTAGGTGTGAGTCTGGATTGAATATGATGAAAAGTGACTAGTTTGGGCCCAATATCACTGAAATTGACAGAAACACATGAAAATGCATATACTGTGTGTGCCTTCACTCTGCTAGCAGAACCAAGCTTTAAGTAAGAGTCTGCATCGATTCTGATGAAAAGTGACTAGTTTGGGCCCAATAACACTGAAATTGATAGAAACACATGAAAATGCATATTCTCTGTGTGTCTTCACTCTGCTAGCAGAACCAAGCTTTAGGTGTGAGTCTGGATCGAATATGATGAAAAGTGACTAGTTTGTGTCCGATAACACTGAAATTGATAGAAACACATGAAAATGCATATTCTCTGTGTGTCTTCACTCTGCTAGCAGAACCAAGCATTAGGTGTGAGTCTGGATCGAATATGATGAAAAGTGACTAGTTTGGGCCCAATAACACTGAAATTGACAGAAACACATGAAAATGCATATTCTGTGTGTGCCTTCACTCTGCTAGCAGAACCAAGCTTTAGGTGTGAGTCTGCATCGATTCTGATGAAAAGTGACTAGTTTGTGTCCGATAACACTGAAATTGATAGAAACACATGAAAATGCATATTCTCTGTGTGTCTTCACTCTGCTAGCAGAACCAAGCATTAGGTGTGAATCTGCATCGATTCTGATGAAAAGTGACTAGTTTGTGTCCGATAACACTGAAATTGATAGAAACACATGAAAATGCATATTCTCTGTGTGTCTTCACTCTGCTAGCAGAACCAAGCATTAGGTGTGAGTCTGGATCGAATATGATGAAAAGTGACTAGTTTGTGTCCGATAACACTGAAATTGATAGAAACACATGAAAATGCATATTCTCTGTGTGTCTTCACTCTGCTAGCAGAACCAAGCTTTAGGTGTGAGTCTGCATCGATTCTGATGAAAAGTGACTAGTTTCTGTCCGATAACCCTGAAATTGATAGAAACACATGAAAATTTATATTCTCTGTGTGTCTTCACTCTGCTAGCAGAACCAAGCATTAGGTGTGAGTCTGGATCGAATATGATGAAAAGTGACTAGTTTGTGTCCGATAACACTGAAATTGATAGAAACACATGAAAATGCATATTCTCTGTGCGTCTTCACTCTGCTAGCAGAACCAAGCTTTAGGTGTGAGTCTGCATCGATTCTGATGAAAAGTGAGTAGTTTGTGTCCGATAACACTGAAATTGATAGAAACACATGAAAATGCATATTCTCTGTGTGTCTTCACTCTGCTAGCAGAACCAAGCTTTAGGTGTGAGTATGCATGGATTCTGATGAAAAGTGACTAGTTTGTGTCCGATAACACTGAAATTGATAGAAACACATGAAAATGCATATTCTCTGTGTGTCTTCACTCTGCTAGCAGAACCGAGCATTAGGTGTTAGTCTGCATCGATTCTGATGAAAAGTGACTAATTTGGGCCCGATAACATTGAAATTGACAGGAACACATGAAAATGCATGTATGGTGTGTGCCGTGACTAGTTTGTGTCCGATAACACTGAAATTGATAGAAAAACATGAAAATGCATATTCTCTGTGTGTCTTCACTCTGCTAGCAGAACCAAGCATTAGGTGTGAATCTGCATCGATTCTGATGAAAAGTGACTAGTTTGTGTCCGATAACACTGAAATTGATAGAAACACATGAAAATGCATATTCTCTGTGTGTCTTCACTCTGCTAGCAGAACCAAGCATTAGGTGTGAGTCTGGATCGAATATGATGAAAAGTGACTAGTTTGTGTCCGATAACACTGAAATTGATAGAAACACATGAAAATGCATATTCTCTGTGTGTCTTCACTCTGCTAGCAGAACCAAGCTTTAGGTGTGAGTCTGCATCGATTCTGATGAAAAGTGACTAGTTTCTGTCCGATAACACTGAAATTGATAGAAACACATGAAAATTTATATTCTCTGTGTGTCTTCACTCTGCTAGCAGAACCAAGCATTAGGTGTGAGTCTGGATCGAATATGATGAAAAGTGACTAGTTTGTGTCCGATAACACTGAAATTGATAGAAACACATGAAAATGCATATTCTCTGTGCGTCTTCACTCTGCTAGCAGAACCAAGCTTTAGGTGTGAGTCTGCATCGATTCTGATGAAAAGTGAGTAGTTTGTGTCCGATAACACTGAAATTGATAGAAACACATGAAAATGCATATTCTCTGTGTGTCTTCACTCTGCTAGCAGAACCAAGCTTTAGGTGTGAGTATGCATGGATTCTGATGAAAAGTGACTAGTTTGTGTCCGATAACACTGAAATTGATAGAAACACATGAAAATGCATATTCTCTGTGTGTCTTCACTCTGCTAGCAGAACCGAGCATTAGGTGTTAGTCTACATCGATTCTGATGAAAAGTGACTAATTTGGGCCCGATAACATTGAAATTGACAGGAACACATGAAAATGCATGTATGGTGTGTGCCGTGACTAGTTTGTGTCCGATAACACTGAAATTGATAGAAACACATGAAAATGCATATTCTCTGTGTGTCTTCACTCTGCTAGCAGAACCAAGCGTTAGGTGTGAGTCTGGATCGAATATGATGAAAAGTGACTAGTTTGGGCCCAATAACACTGAAATTGACAGAAACACATGAAAATGCATATTCTGTGTGTGCCTTCACTCTGCTAGCAGAACCAAGCTTTAGGTGTGAGTCTGCATCGATTCTGATGAAAAGTGACTAGTTTCTGTCCGATAACACTGAAATTGATAGAAACACATGAAAATGCAACTTCTGTGTGTGCCTTCACTCTGCTAGCAGAACCAAGCATTAGGTGTGAGTCTGGATCGAATATGATGAAAAGTGACTAGTTTGTGTCCGATAACACTGAAATTGATAGAAACACATGAAAATGCATATTCTCTGTGTGTCTTCACTCTGCTAGCAGAACCAAGCATTAGGTGTGAGTCTGGATCGAATATGATGAAAAGTGACTCGTTTGGGCCCAATAACACTGAAATTGACAGAAACACATGAAAATGCATATTCTGTGTGTGCCTTCACTCTGCTAGCAGAACCAAGCTTTAGGTGTGAGTCTGGATCGATTCTGATGAAAAGTGACTAGTTTGTGTCCGATAACACTGAAATTGATAGAAACACATGAAAATGCATATTCTCTGTGTGTCTTCACTCTGCTAGCAGAACCAAGCATTAGGTGTGAGTCTGCATCGATTCTGATGAAAAGTGACTAGTTTGTGTCCGATAACACTGAAATTGATAGAAACACATGAAAATGCATATTCTCTGTGTGTCTTCACTCTGCTAGCAGAACCAAGCATTAGGTGTGAGTCTGGATCGAATATGATGAAAAGTGACTAGTTTGTGTCCGATAACACTGAAATTGATAGAAACACATGAAAATGCATATTCTCTGTGTGTCTTCACTCTGCTAGCAGAACCAAGCTTTAGGTGTGAGTCTGCATCGATTCTGATGAAAAGTGACTAGTTTGTTTCCGATAACACTGAAATTGATAGAAACACATGAAAATGCATATTCTCTGTGTGTCTTCACTCTGCTAGCAGTACCAAGCATTAGGTGTGAGTCTGCATCGATTCTGATGAAAAAGTGACTAATTTGGGCCCGATAACACTGAAATTGACAGAAACACATGAAAATGCATATTCTCTATGTGTCTTCACTCTGCTAGCAGAACCAAGCTTTAGGTGTGAGTCTGCATCGATTCTGATGAAAAGTGACTAGTTTCTGTCCGATAACACTGAAATTGATAGAAACACATGAAAATGCATATTCTCTGTGTGTCTTCACTCTGCTAGCAGTACCAAGCATTAGGTGTGAGTCTGCATCGATTCTGATGAAAAGTGACTAATTTGGGCCCGATAACACTGAAATTGACAGAAACACATGAAAATGCATATTCTCTATGTGTCTTCACTCTGCTAGCAGAACCAAGCATTAGGTGGGAGTCTTGATCGAATATGATGAAAAGTGACTAGTTTGGGCTCACTAACACTGAAAATGACAGAAACAAATGAAAATGCATGTACGGTGTGTGCCGTGACTAGTTTCTCTCCGATAACACTGAAATTGATAGAAACACATGAAAATGCAAATTCTGTGTGTGCCTTCACTCTGCTAGCAGAACCAAGCATTAGGTGTGAGTCTGGATCGAATATGATGAAAAGTGACTAGTTTGTGTCCGATAACACTGAAATTGATAGAAACACATGAAAATGCATATTCTCTGTGTGTCTTCACTCTGCTAGCAGAACCAAGCATTAGGTGTGAGTCTGGATCGAATATGATGAAAAGTGACTAGTTTGTGTCCGATAACACTGAAATTGATAGAAACACATGAAAATGCATATTCTCTGTGTGTCTTCACTCTGCTAGCAGAACCAAGCATTAGGTGTGAGTCTGGATCGAATATGATGAAAAGTGACTAGTTTGTGTCCGATAACACTGAAATTGATAGAAACACATGAAAATGCATATTCTCTGTGTGTCTTCACTCTGCTAGCAGAACCAAGCATTAGGTGTGAGTCTGGATCGAATATGATGAAAAGTGACTCGTTTGGGCCCAATAACACTGAAATTTACAGAAACACATGAAAATGCATATTCTGTGTGTGCCTTCACTCTGCTAGCAGAACCAAGCTTTAGGTGTGAGTCTGGATCGAATATGATGAAAAGTGACTAGTTTGTGTCCGATAACACTGAAATTGATAGAAACACATGAAAATGCATATTCTCTGTGTGTCTTCACTCTGCTAGCAGAACCAAGCTTTAGGTGTGAGTCTGCATCGATTCTGATGAAAAGTGACTAGTTTGTGTCCGATAACACTGAAATTGATAGAAACACATGAAAATGCATATTCTCTGTGTGTCTTCACTCTGCTAGCAGAACCAAGCATTAGGTGTGAGTCTGGATCGAATATGATGAAAAGTGACTAGTTTGTGTCCGATAACACTGAAATTGATAGAAACACATGAAAATGCATATTCTCTGTGTGTCTTCACTCTGCTAGCAGAACCAAGCTTTAGGTGTGAGTCTGCATCGATTCTGATGAAAAGTGACTAGTTTGTGACCGATAACACTCAAAATGACAGAAACAAATGAAAATGCATGTACGGTGTGTGCCGTGACTAGTTTCTCTCCGATAACACTGAAATTGATAGAAACACATGAAAATGCAAATTCTGTGTGTGCCTTCACTCTGCTAGCAGAACCAAGCTTTAGGTGTGAGTCTGCATCGATTCTGATGAAAAGTGACTAGTTTGTGTCCGATAACACTGAAATTGATAGAAACACATGAAAATGCATATTCTCTGTGTGTCTTCACTCTGCTAGCAGAACCAAGCATTAGGTGTGAGTCTGCATCGATTCTGATGAAAAGTGACTAGTTTGTGTCCGATAACACTGAAATTGACAGAAACACATGAAAATGCATATTCTGTGTGTGCCTTCACTCTGCTAGCAGAACCAAGCTTTAGGTGTGAGTCTGCATCGATTCTGATGAAAAGTGACTAGTTTGTGTCCGATAACACTGAAATTGATAGAAACACATGAAAATGCATATTCTCTGTGTGCCTTCACTCTGCTAGCAGAACCAAGCATTAGGTGTGAGTCTGGATCGAATATGATGAAAAGTGACTAGTTTGTGTCCGATAACACTGAAATTGATAGAAACACATGAAAATGCATGTTCTCTGTGTGTCTTCACTCTGCTAGCAGAACCAAGCTTTAGGTGTGAGTCTAGATCGAATATGATGAAAAGTGACTAGTTTGTGTCCGATAACACTGAAATTGATAGAAACACATGAAAATGCATATTCTCTGTGTGTCTTCACTCTGCTAGCAGAACCAAGCATTAGGTGTGTGTCTGGATCGAATATGATGAAAAGTGACTAGTTTGTGTCCGATAAAACTGAAATGGATAGAAACACATGAAAATGCATGTACACTGTGTGCCGTGACTAGTTTCTGTCCGATAACACTGAAATTGATAGAAACACATGAAAATGCATATTCTCTGTGTGTCTTCACTCTGCTAGCAGAACCAAGCATTAGGTGTGAGTCTTGATCGAATATGATGAAAACTGACTAGTGTGGGCCCACTAACACTGAAATTGACAGAAACACATGAAAATGCATGTACGTTGTGTGCCGTGACTCTGCCAGTACAGCAGAGCGTTTTGGGTGAGTCTGGATCGATTCTGATGAAAAGTGACTAGTTTGGGCCCAATAACACTGAAATTGACAGAAACACATGAAAATGCATATTCTGTGTGTGCCGTCACTATGCTAGCATTAGGTGTGAGTCTGGATCGAATATGATGAAAAGTGACTAGTTTGTGTCCGATAACACTGAAATTGATAGAAACACATGAAAATGCATATTCTCTGCGTGTCTTCACTCTGCTAGCAGAACCAAGCATTAGGTGTGAGTCTGGATCGAATATGATGAAAAGTGACTAGTTTCTGTCCAATAACACTGAAACTGACAGAAACACATGAAAATGCATGTACGGTGTGTGCCGTGACTCTGCCAGTACAGCAGAGCGTTTTGGGTGAGTCTGGAACGATTCTGATGAAAAGTGACTAGTTTGGGCCCAATATCACTGAAATTGACAGAAACACATGAAAATGCATATACTGTGTGTGCCTTCACTCTGCTAGCAGAACCAAGCTTTAGGTAAGAGTCTGCATCGATTCTGATGAAAAGTGACTAGTTTGGGCCCAATAACACTGAAATTGATAGAAACACATGAAAATGCATATTCTCTGTGTGTCTTCACTCTGCTAGCAGAACCGAGTATTAGGTGTGAGTCTGGATCGAATATGATGAAAAGTGACTAGTTTGTGTCCGATAACACTGAAATTGATAGAAACACATGAAAATGCATATTCTCTGTGTGTCGTCACTCTGCTAGCAGAACCAAGCATTAGGTGTGAGTCTGGATCGAATATGATGAAAAGTGACTAGTTTGGGCCCAATAACACTGAAATTTACAGAAACACATGAAAATGCATATTCTGTGTGTGCCTTCACTCTGCTAGCAGAACCAAGCTTTAGGTGTGAGTCTGCATCGATTCTGATGAAAAGTGACTAGTTTGGGCCCAATAACACTGAAATTGATAGAAACACATGAAAATGCATATTCTCTGTGTGTCTTCACTCTGCTAGCAGAACCAAGCATTAGGTGTGAATCTGCATCGATTGTGATGAAAAGTGACTAGTTTGTGTCCGATAACACTGAAATTGATAGAAACACATGAAAATGCATATTCTCTGTGTGTCTTCACTCTGCTAGCAGAACCAAGCATTAGGTGTGAGTCTGGATCGAATATGATGAAAAGTGACTAGTTTGTGTCCGATAACACTGAAATTAATAGAAACACATGAAAATGCATATTCTCTGTGTGTCTTCACTCTGCTAGCAGAACCAAGCTTTAGGTGTGAGTCTGCATCGATTCTGATGAAAAGTGACTAGTTTGTGTCCGATAACACTGAAATTGATAGAAACACATGAAAATTTATATTCTCTGTGTGTCTTCACTCTGCTAGCAGAACCAAGCATTAGGTGTGAGTCTGGATCGAATATGATGAAAAGTGACTAGTTTGTGTCCGATAACACTGAAATTGATAGAAACACATGAAAATGCATATTCTCTGTGCGTCTTCACTCTGCTAGCAGAACCAAGCTTTAGGTGTGAGTCTGCATCGATTCTGATGAAAAGTGAGTAGTTTGGGCCCAATAACACTGAAATTGATAGAAACACATGAAAATGCATATTCTCTGTGTGTCCTCACTCTGCTAGCAGAACCAAGCTTTAGGTGTGAGTATGCATGGATTCTGATGAAAAGTGACTAGTTTGTGTCCGATAACACTGAAATTGATAGAAACACATGAAAATGCATATTCTCTGTGTGTCTTCACTCTGCTAGCAGAACCGAGCATTAGGTGTTAGTCTGCATCGATTCTGATGAAAAGTGACTAATTTGGGCCCGATAACATTGAAATTGACAGGAACACATGAAAATGCATGTATGGTGTGTGCCGTGACTAGTTTGTGTCCGATAACACTGAAATTGATAGAAACACATGAAAATGCATATTCTCTGTGTGTCTTCACTCTGCTAGCAGAACCAAGCATTAGGTGTGAATCTGCATCGATTCTGATGAAAAGTGACTAGTTTGTGTCCGATAACACTGAAATTGATAGAAACACATGAAAATGCATATTCTCTGTGTGTCTTCACTCTGCTAGCAGAACCAAGCATTAGGTGTGAGTCTGGATCGAATATGATGAAAAGTGACTAGTTTGTGTCCGATAACACTGAAATTGATAGAAACACATGAAAATGCATATTCTCTGTGTGTCTTCACTCTGCTAGCAGAAACCAAGCTTTAGGTGTGAGTCTGCATCGATTCTGATGAAAAGTGACTAGTTTCTGTCCCGATAACACTGAAATTGATAGAAACACATGAAAATTTATATTCTCTGTGTGTCTTCACTCTGCTAGCAGAACCAAGCATTAGGTGTGAGTCTGGATCGAATATGATGAAAAGTGACTAGTTTGTGTCCGATAACACTGAAATTGATAGAAACACATGAAAATGCATATTCTCTGTGCGTCTTCACTCTGCTAGCAGAACCAAGCTTTAGGTGTGAGTCTGCATCGATTCTGATGAAAAGTGAGTAGTTTGTGTCCGATAACACTGAAATTGATAGAATCACATGAAAATGCATATTCTCTGTGTGTCTTCACTCTGCTAGCAGAACCAAGCTTTAGGTGTGAGTATGCATGGATTCTGATGAAAAGTGACTAGTTTGTGTCCGATAACACTGAAATTGATAGAAACACATGAAAATGCATATTCTCTGTGTGTCTTCACTCTGCTAGCAGAACCGAGCATTAGGTGTTAGTCTGCATCGATTCTGATGAAAAGTGACTAATTTGGGCCCGATAACATTGAAATTGACAGGAACACATGAAAATGCATGTATGGTGTGTGCCGTGACTAGTTTGTGTCCGATAACACTGAAATTGATAGAAACACATGAAAATGCATATTCTCTGTGTGTCTTCACTCTGCTAGCAGAACCAAGCGTTAGGTGTGAGTCTGGATCGAATATGATGAAAAGTGACTAGTTTGGGCCCAATAACACTGAAATTGACAGAAACACATGAAAATGCATATTCTGTGTGTGCCTTCACTCTGCTAGCAGAACCAAGCTTTAGGTGTGAGTCTGCATCGATTCTGATGAAAAGTGACTAGTTTCTGTCCGATAACACTGAAATTGATAGAAACACATGAAAATGCAACTTCTGTGTGTGCCTTCACTCTGCTAGCAGAACCAAGCATTAGGTGTGAGTCTGGATCGAATATGATGAAAAGTGACTAGTTTGTGTCCGATAACACTGAAATTGATAGAAACACATGAAAATGCATATTCTCTGTGTGTCTTCACTCTGCTAGCAGAACCAAGCATTAGGTGTGAGTCTGGATCGAATATGATGAAAAGTGACTCGTTTGGGCCCAATAAGACTGAAATTGACAGAAACACATGAAAATGCATATTCTGTGTGTGCCTTCACTCTGCTAGCAGAACCAAGCTTTAGGTGTGAGTCTGCATCGATTCTGATGAAAAGTGACTAGTTTGGGCCCAATGACACTGAAATTGATAGAAACACATGAAAATGCATATTCTCTGTGTGTCTTCACTCTGCTAGCAGAACCAAGCATTAGGTGTGAGTCTGCATCGATTCTGATGAAAAGTGACTAGTTTGTGTCCGATAACACTGAAATTGATAGAAACACATGAAAATGCATATTCTCTGTGTGTCTTCACTCTGCTAGCAGAACCAAGAATTAGGTGTGAGTCTGGATCGAATATGATGAAAAGTGACTAGTTTGTGTCCGATAACACTGAAATTGATAGAAACACATGAAAATGCATATTCTCTGTGTGTCTTCACTCTGCTAGCAGAACCAAGCTTTAGGTGTGAGTCTGCATCGATTCTGATGAAAAGTGACTAGTTTGTGACCGATAACACTGAAATTGATAGAAACACATGAAAATGCATATTCTCTGTGTGTCTTCACTCTGCTAGCAGTACCAAGCATTAGGTGTGAGTCTGCATCGATTCTGATGAAAAGTGACTAATTTGGGCCCGATAACACTGAAATTGACAGAAACACATGAAAATTTATATTCTCTGTGTGTCTTCACTCTGCTAGCAGAACCAAGCATTAGGTGTGAGTCTGGATCGAATATGATGAAAAGTGACTAGTTTGTGTCCGATAACACTGAAATTGATAGAAACACATGAAAATGCATATTCTCTGTGTGTCGTCACTCTGCTAGCAGAACCAAGCATTAGGTGTGAGTCTGGATCGAATATGATGAAAAGTGACTAGTTTGGGCCCAATAACACTGAAATTTACAGAAACACATGAAAATGCATATTCTGTGTGTGCCTTCACTCTGCTAGCAGAACCAAGCTTTAGGTGTGAGTCTGCATCGATTCTGATGAAAAGTGACTAGTTTGTGTCCGATAACACTGAAATTGATAGAAACACATGAAAATGCATATTCTCTGTGTGTCTTCACTCTGCTAGCAGAACCAAGCATTAGGTGTGAATCTGCATCGATTCTGATGAAAAGTGACTAGTTTGTGTCCGATAACACTGAAATTGATAGAAACACATGAAAATGCATATTCTCTGTGTGTCTTCACTCTGCTAGCAGAACCAAGCATTAGGTGTGAGTCTGGATCGAATATGATGAAAAGTGACTAGTTTGTGTCCGATAACACTGAAATTAATAGAAACACATGAAAATGCATATTCTCTGTGTGTCTTCACTCTGCTAGCAGAACCAAGCTTTAGGTGTGAGTCTGCATCGATTCTGATGAAAAGTGACTAGTTTCTGTCCGATAACACTGAAATTGATAGAAACACATGAAAATTTATATTCTCTGTGTGTCTTCACTCTGCTAGCAGAACCAAGCATTAGGTGTGAGTCTGGATCGAATATGATGAAAAGTGACTAGTTTGTGTCCGATAACACTGAAATTGATAGAAACACATGAAAATGCATATTCTCTGTGTGTCTTCACTCTGCTAGCAGAACCAAGCTTTAGGTGTGAGTATGCATGGATTCTGATGAAAAGTGACTAGTTTGTGTCCGATAACACTGAAATTGATAGAAACACATGAAAATGCATATTCTCTGTGTGTCTTCACTCTGCTAGCAGAACCGAGCATTAGGTGTTAGTCTGCATCGATTCTGATGAAAAGTGACTAATTTGGGCCCGATAACATTGAAATTGACAGGAACACATGAAAATGCATGTATGGTGTGTGCCGTGACTAGTTTGTGTCCGATAACACTGAAATTGATAGAAACACATGAAAATGCATATTCTCTGTGTGTCTTCACTCTGCTAGCAGAACCAAGCATTAGGTGTGAATCTGCATCGATTCTGATGAAAAGTGACTAGTTTGTGTCCGATAACACTGAAATTGATAGAAACACATGAAAATGCATATTCTCTGTGTGTCTTCACTCTGCTAGCAGAACCAAGCATTAGGTGTGAGTCTGGATCGAATATGATGAAAAGTGACTAGTTTGTGTCCGATAACACTGAAATTGATAGAAACACATGAAAATGCATATTCTCTGTGTGTCTTCACTCTGCTAGCAGAACCAAGCTTTAGGTGTGAGTCTGCATCGATTCTGATGAAAAGTGACTAGTTTCTGTCCGATAACACTGAAATTGATAGAAACACATGAAAATGTATATTCTCTGTGTGTCTTCACTCTGCTAGCAGAACCAAGCATTAGGTGTGAGTCTGGATCGAATATGATGAAAAGTGACTAGTTTGTGTCCGATAACACTGAAATTGATAGAAACACATGAAAATGCATATTCTCTGTGCGTCTTCACTCTGCTAGCAGAACCAAGCTTTAGGTGTGAGTCTGCATCGATTCTGATGAAAAGTGAGTAGTTTGTGTCCGATAACACTGAAATTGATAGAATCACATGAAAATGCATATTCTCTGTGTGTCTTCACTCTGCTAGCAGAACCAAGCTTTAGGTGTGAGTATGCATGGATTCTGATGAAAAGTGACTAGTTTGTGTCCGATAACACTGAAATTGATAGAAACACATGAAAATGCATATTCTCTGTGTGTCTTCACTCTGCTAGCAGAACCAAGCTTTAGGTGTGAGTCTGCATCGATTCTGATGAAAAGTGACTAGTTTGTGACCGATAACACTGAAATTGATAGAAACACATGAAAATGCATATTCTCTGTGTGTCTTCACTCTGCTAGCAGTACCAAGCATTAGGTGTGAGTCTGCATCGATTCTGATGAAAAGTGACTAATTTGGGCCCGATAACACTGAAATTGACAGAAACACATGAAAATTTATATTCTCTGTGTGTCTTCACTCTGCTAGCAGAACCAAGCATTAGGTGTGAGTCTGGATCGAATATGATGAAAAGTGACTAGTTTGGGCCCAATAACACTGAAATTTACAGAAACACATGAAAATGCATATTCTGTGTGTGCCTTCACTCTGCTAGCAGAACCAAGCTTTAGGTGTGAGTCTGCATCGATTCTGATGAAAAGTGACTAGTTTGTGTCCGATAACACTGAAATTGATAGAAACACATGAAAATGCATATTCTCTGTGTGTCTTCACTCTACTAGCAGAACCAAGCATTAGGTGTGAATCTGCATCGATTCTGATGAAAAGTGACTAGTTTGTGTCCGATAACACTGAAATTGATAGAAACACATGAAAATGCATATTCTCTGTGTGTCTTCACTCTGCTAGCAGAACCAAGCATTAGGTGTGAGTCTGGATCGAATATGATGAAAAGTGACTAGTTTGTGTCCGATAACACTGAAATTAATAGAAACACATGAAAATGCATATTCTCGCTGTGTCTTCACTCTGCTAGCAGAACCAAGCTTTAGGTGTGAGTCTGCATCGATTCTGATGAAAAGTGACTAGTTTCTGTCCGATAACACTGAAATTGATAGAAACACATGAAAATGTATATTCTCTGTGTGTCTTCACTCTGCTAGCAGAACCAAGCATTAGGTGTGAGTCTGGATCGAATATGATGAAAAGTGACTAGTTTGTGTCCGATAACACTGAAATTGATAGAAACACATGAAAATGCATATTCTCTGTGTGTCTTCACTCTGCTAGCAGAACCAAGCTTTAGGTGTGAGTATGCATGGATTCTGATGAAAAGTGACTAGTTTGTGTCCGATAACACTGAAATTGATAGAAACACATGAAAATGCATATTCTCTGTGTGTCTTCACTCTGCTAGCAGAACCGAGCATTAGGTGTTAGTCTGCATCGATTCTGATGAAAAGTGACTAATTTGGGCCCGATAACATTGAAATTGACAGGAACACATGAAAATGCATGTATGGTGTGTGCCGTGACTAGTTTGTGTCCGATAACACTGAAATTGATAGAAACACATGAAAATGCATATTCTCTGTGTGTCTTCACTCTGCTAGCAGAACCAAGCATTAGGTGTGAGTCTGCATCGATTCTGATGAAAAGTGACTAGTTTGTGTCCGATAACACTGAAATTGATAGAAACACATGAAAATGCATATTCTCTGTGTGTCTTCACTCTGCTAGCAGAACCAAGCATTAGGTGTGAGTCTGGATCGAATATGATGAAAAGTGACTAGTTTGTGTCCGATAACACTGAAATTGATAGAAACACATGAAAATGCATATTCTCTGTGTGTCTTCACTCTGCTAGCAGAACCAAGCTTTAGGTGTGAGTCTGCATCGATTCTGATGAAAAGTGACTAGTTTCTGTCCGATAACACTGAAATTGATAGAAACACATGAAAATTCATATTCTCTGTGTGTCTTCACTCTGCTAGCAGAACCAAGCATTAGGTGTGAGTCTGGATCGAATATGATGAAAAGTGACTAGTTTGTGTCCGATAACACTGAAATTGATAGAAACACATGAAAATGCATATTCTCTGTGCGTCTTCACTCTGCTAGCAGAACCAAGCTTTAGGTGTGAGTCTGCATCGATTCTGATGAAAAGTGAGTAGTTTGTGTCCGATAACACTGAAATTGATAGAATCACATGAAAATGCATATTCTCTGTGTGTCTTCACTCTGCTAGCAGAACCAAGCTTTAGGTGTGAGTATGCATGGATTCTGATGAAAAGTGACTAGTTTGTGTCCGATAACACTGAAATTGATAGAAACACATGAAAATGCATATTCTCTGTGTGTCTTCACTCTGCTAGCAGAACCGAGCATTAGGTGTTAGTCTGCATCGATTCTGATGAAAAGTGACTAATTTTGGCCCGATAACATTGAAATTGACAGGAACACATGAAAATGCATGTATGGTGTGTGCCGTGACTAGTTTGTGTCCGATAACACTGAAATTGATAGAAACACATGAAAATGCATATTCTCTGTGTGTCTTCACTCTGCTAGCAGAACCAAGTGTTAGGTGTGAGTCTGGATCGAATATGATGAAAAGTGACTAGTTTGGGCCCAATAACACTGAAATTGACAGAAACACATGAAAATGCATATTCTGTGTGTGCCTTCACTCTGCTAGCAGAACCAAGCTTTAGGTGTGAGTCTGCATCGATTCTGATGAAAAGTGACTAGTTTCTGTCCGATAACACTGAAATTGATAGAAACACATGAAAATGCAACTTCTGTGTGTGCCTTCACTCTGCTAGCAGAACCAAGCATTAGGTGTGAGTCTGGATCGAATATGATGAAAAGTGACTAGTTTGTGTCCGATAACACTGAAATTGATAGAAACACATGAAAATGCATATTCTCTGTGTGTCTTCACTCTGCTAGCAGAACCAAGCATTAGGTGTGAGTCTGGATCGAATATGATGAAAAGTGACTCGTTTGGGCCCAATAACACTGAAATTGACAGAAACACATGAAAATGCATATTCTGTGTGTGCCTTCACTCTGCTAGCAGAACCAAGCTTTAGGTGTGAGTCTGCATCGATTCTGATGAAAAGTGACTAGTTTGTGTCCGATAACACTGAAATTGATAGAAACACATGAAAATGCATATTCTCTGTGTGTCTTCACTCTGCTAGCAGAACCGAGCATTAGGTGTGAGTCTGCATCGATTCTGATGAAAAGTGACTAGTTTGTGTCCGATAACACTGAAATTGATAGAAACACATGAAAATGCATATTCTCTGTGTGTCTTCACTCTGCTAGCAGAACCAAGCATTAGGTGTGAGTCTGGATCGAATATGATGAAAAGTGACTAGTTTGTGTCCGATAACACTGAAATTGATAGAAACACATGAAAATGCATATTCTCTGTGTGTCTTCACTCTGCTAGCAGAACCAAGCTTTAGGTGTGAGTCTGCATCGATTCTGATGAAAAGTGACTAGTTTGTGACCGATAACACTGAAATTGATAGAAACACATGAAAATGCATATTCTCTGTGTGTCTTCACTCTGCTAGCAGTACCAAGCATTAGGTGTGAGTCTGCATCGATTCTGATGAAAAGTGACTAATTTGGGCCCGATAACACTGAAATTGACAGAAACACATGAAAATGCATATTCTCTATGTGTCTTCACTCTGCTAGCAGAACCAAGCATTAGGTGGGAGTCTTGATCGAATATGATGAAAAGTGACTAGTTTGGGCCCACTAACACTGAAAATGACAGAAACAAATGAAAATGCATGTACGGTGTGTGCCGTGACTAGTTTCTCTCCGATAACACTGAAATTGATAGAAACACATGAAAATGCAAATTCTGTGTGTGCCTTCACTCTGCTAGCAGAACCAAGCATTAGGTGTGAGTCTGGATCGAATATGATGAAAAGTGACTAGTTTGTGTCCGATAACACTGAAATTGATAGAAACACATGAAAATGCATATTCTCTGTGTGTCTTCACTCTGCTAGCAGAACCAAGCATTAGGTGTGAGTCTGCATCGATTCTGATGAAAAGTGACTAGTTTGTGTCCGATAACACTGAAATTGATAGAAACACATGAAAATGCATATTCTCTGTGTGTCTTCACTCTGCTAGCAGAACCAAGCATTAGGTGTGAGTCTGGATCGAATATGATGAAAAGTGACTAGTTTGTGTCCGATAACACTGAAATTGATAGAAACACATGAAAATGCATATTCTCTGTGTGTCTTCACTCTGCTAGCAGAACCAAGCTTTAGGTGTGAGTCTGCATCGATTCTGATGAAAAGTGACTAGTTTGTGACCGATAACACTGAAATTGATAGAAACACATGAAAATGCATATTCTCTATGTGTCTTCACTCTGCTAGCAGTACCAAGCATTAGGTGTGAGTCTGCATCGATTCTGATGAAAAGTGACTAATTTGGGCCCGATAACACTGAAATTGACAGAAACACATGAAAATGCATATTCTCTATGTGTCTTCACTCTGCTAGCAGAACCAAGCATTAGGTGGGAGTCTTGATCGAATATGATGAAAAGTGAGTAGTTTGGGCCCACTAACACTGAAAATGACAGAAACAAATGAAAATGCATGTACGGTGTGTGCCGTGACTAGTTTCTCTCCGATAACACTGAAATTGATAGAAACACATGAAAATGCAAATTCTGTGTGTGCCTTCACTCTGCTAGCAGAACCAAGCATTAGGTGTGAGTCTGGATCGAATATGATGAAAAGTGACTAGTTTGTGTCCGATAACACTGAAATTGATAGAAACACATGAAAATGCATATTCTCTGTGTGTCTTCACTCTGCTAGCAGAACCAATCATTAAGTGTGAGTCTGGATCGAATATGATGAAAAGTGACTAGTTTGGGCCCAATAACCCTGAAATTGACAGAAACACATGAAAATGCATATTCTGTGTGTGCCTTCACTCTGCTAGCAGAACCAAGCCTTAGGTGTGAGTCTGCATCGATTCTGATGAAAAGTGACTAGTTTGTGTCCGATAACACTGAAATTGATAGAAACACATGAAAATGCATATTCTCTGTGTGTCTTCACTCTGCTAGCAGAACCAAGCATTAGGTGTGAGTCTGCATCGATTCTGATGAAAAGTGACTAGTTTGTGTCCGATAACACTGAAATTGACAGAAACACATGAAAATGCATATTCTGTGTGTGCCTTCACTCTGCTAGCAGAACCAAGCTTTAGGTGTGAGTCTGCATCGATTCTGATGAAAAGTGACTAGTTTGTGTCCGATAACACTGAAATTGATAGAAACACATGAAAATGCATATTCTCTGTGTGTCTTCACTCTGCTAGCAGAACCAAGCATTAGGTGTGAGTCTGCATCGATTCTGATGAAAAGTGACTAGTTTGTGTCCGATAACACTGAAATTGATAGAAACACATGAAAATGCATATTCTCTGTGTGTCTTCACTCTGCTAGCAGAAAAAAGCATTAGGTGTGAGTCTGGATCGAATATGATGGAAAGTGACTAGTTTGTGTCCGATAACACTGAAATTGATAGAAACACATGAAAATGCATATTCTCTGTGTGTCTTCACTCTGCTAGCAGAACCAAGCGTTAGGTGTGAGTCTGGATCGAATATGATGAAAAGTGACTAGTTTGTGTCCGATAACACTGAAATTGATAGAAACACATGAAAATGCATATTCTCTGTGTGTCTTCACTCTGCTAGCAGAACCAAGCTTTAGGTGTGAGTCTGCATCGATTCTGATGAAAAGTGACTAGTTTGTGTCCGATAACACTGAATATGATAGAAACACATGAAAATGCATTTTCTCTATGTGTCTTCACTCTGCAAGCAGTACCAAGCATTAGGTGTGAGTCTGGATCGAATATCATGAAAAGTAACTAGTTTGTGTCCGATAACACTGAAATTGATAGAAACACATGAAAATGCATATTCTCTGTGTGTCTTCACTCTGCTAGCAGAACCAAGCATTAGGTGGGAGTCTTGATCGAATATGATGAAAAGTGACTAGTTTGGGCCCACTAACACTGAAATTGACAGAAACACATGAAAATGCATGTACGGTGTGTGCCGTGACTCTGCCAGTACAGCAGAGCGTTTTGGGTGAGTCTGGATCGATTCTGATGAAAAGTGACTAGTTTGGGCCCAATAACACTGAAATTGACAGAAACACATGAAAATGCATATTCTGTGTGTGCCGTCACTCTGCTAGCAGAACCGAGCATTAGGTGTTAGTCTGCATCGATTCTGATGAAAAGTGACTAATTTGGGCCCGATAACATTGAAATTGACAGAAACACATGAAAATGCATGTATGGTGTGTGCCGTGACTAGTTTGTGTCCGATAACACTGAAATTGATAGAAACACATGAAAATGCATATTCTCTGTGTGTCTTCACTCTGCTAGCAGAACCAAGCGTTAGGTGTGAGTCTGGATCGAATATGATGAAAAGTGACTAGTTTGGGCCCAATAACACTGAAATTGACAGAAACACATGAAAATGCATATTCTGTGTGTGCCTTCACTCTGCTAGCAGAACCAAGCTTTAGGTGTGAGTCTGCATCGATTCTGATGAAAAGTGACTAGTTTCTGTCCGATAACACTGAAATTGATAGAAACACATGAAAATGCAAATTCTGTGTGTGCCTTCACTCTGCTAGCAGAACCAAGCATTAGGTGTGAGTCTGGATCGAATATGATGAAAAGTGACTAGTTTGTGTCCGATAACACTGAAATTGATAGAAACACATGAAAATGCATATTCTCTGTGTGTCTTCACTCTGCTAGCAGAACCAAGCATTAGGTGTGAGTCTGGATCGAATATGATGAAAAGTGACTAGTTTGTGTCCGATAACACTGAAATTGATAGAAACACATGAAAATGCATATTCTCTGTGTGTCTTCACTCTGCTAGCAGAACCAAGCATTAGGTGTGAGTCTGGATCGAATATGATGAAAAGTGACTCGTTTGGGCCCAATAACACTGAAATTTACAGAAACACATGAAAATGCATATTCTGTGTGTGCCTTCACTCTGCTAGCAGAACCAAGCTTTAGGTGTGAGTCTGCATCGATTCTGATGAAAAGTGACTAGTTTGTGTCCGATAACACTGAAATTGATAGAAACACATGAAAATGCATATTCTCTGTGTGTCTTCACTCTGCTAGCAGAACCAAGCATTAGGTGTGAGTCTGCATCGATTCTGATGAAAAGTGACTAGTTTGTGTCCGATAACACTGAAATTGATAGAAACACATGAAAATGCATATTCTCTGTGTGTCTTCACTCTGCTAGCAGAACCAAACATTAGGTGTGAGTCTGGATCGAATATGATGAAAAGTGACTAGTTTGTGTCCGATAACACTGAAATTGATAGAAACACATGAAAATGCATATTCTCTGTGTGTCTTCACTCTGCTAGCAGAACCAAGCATTAGGTGTGAGTCTGCATCGATTCTGATGAAAAGTGACTAGTTTGTGACCGATAACACTGAAATTGATAGAAACACATGAAAATGCATATTCTCTGTGTGTCTTCACTCTGCTAGCAGAACCGAGCATTAGGTGTTAGTCTGCATCGATTCTGATGAAAAGTGACTAATTTGGGCCAGATAACATTGAAATTGACAGAAACACATGAAAATGCATGTATGGTGTGTGCCGTGACTAGTTTGTGTCCGATAACACTGAAATTGATAGAAACACATGAAAATGCATATTCTCTGTGTGTCTTCACTCTGCTAGCAGAACCAAGCGTTAGGTGTGAGTCTGGATCGAATATGATGAAAAGTGACTAGTTTGGGCCCAATAACACTGATATTGACAGAAACACATGAAAATGCATATTCTGTGTGTGCCTTCACTCTGCTAGCAGAACCAAGCTTTAGGTGTGAGTCTGCATCGATTCTGATGAAAAGTGACTAGTTTGTGTCCGATAACACTGAAATTGATAGAAACACATGAAAATGCATATTCTCTGTGTGTCTTCACTCTGCTAGCAGAACCAAGCATTAGGTGTGAGTCTGCATCGATTCTGATGAAAAGTGACTAGTTTGTGTCCGATAACACTGAAATTGATAGAAACACATGAAAATGCATATTCTCTGTGTGTCTTCACTCTGCTAGCAGAACCAAGCATTAGGTGTGAGTCTGGATCGAATATGATGAAAAGTGACTAGTTTGTGTCCGATAACACTGAAATTGATAGAAACACATGAAAATGCATATTCTCTGTGTGTCTTCACTCTGCTAGCAGAACCAAGCTTTAGGTGTGAGTCTGCATCGATTCTGATGAAAAGTGACTAGTTTGTGACCGATAACACTGAAGTTGATAGAAACACATGAAAATGCATATTCTCTGTGTGTCTTCACTCTGCTAGCAGTACCAAGCATTAGGTGTGAGTCTGCATCGATTCTGATGAAAAGTGACTAATTTGGGCCCGATAACACTGAAATTGACAGAAACACATGAAAATGCATATTCTGTGTGTGCCGTCACTCTGCTAGCAGAACCGAGCATTAGGTGTTAGTCTGCATCGATTCTGATGAAAAGTGACTAATTTGGGCCCGATAACATTGAAATTGACAGAAACACATGAAAATGCATGTATGGTGTGTGCCGTGACTAGTTTGTGTCCGATAACACTGAAATTGATAGAAACACATGAAAATGCATATTCTCTGTGTGTCTTCACTCTGCTAGCAGAACCAAGCGTTAGGTGTGAGTCTGGATCGAATATGATGAAAAGTGACTAGTTTGGGCCCAATAACACTGAAATTGACAGAAACACATGAAAATGCATATTCTGTGTGTGCCTTCACTCTGCTAGCAGAACCAAGCTTTAGGTGTGAGTCTGCATCGATTCTGATGAAAAGTGACTAGTTTCTGTCCGATAACACTGAAATTGATAGAAACACATGATAATGCAAATTCTGTGTGTGCCTTCACTCTGCTAGCAGAACCAAGCATTAGGTGTGAGTCTGGATCGAATATGATGAAAAGTGACTAGTTTGTGTCCGATAACACTGAAATTGATAGAAACACATGAAAATGCATATTCTCTGTGTGTCTTCACTCTGCTAGCAGAACCAAGCATTAGGTGTGAGTCTGGATCGAATATGATGAAAAGTGACTCGTTTGGGCCCAAAAACACTGAAATTTACAGAAACACAAGAAAATGCATATTCTGTGTGTGCCTTCACTCTGCTAGCAGAACCAAGCTTTAGGTGTGAGTCTGCATCGATTCTGATGAAAAGTGACTAGTTTGTGTCCGATAACACTGAAATTGATAGAAACACATGAAAATGCATATTCTCTGTGTGTCTTCACTCTGCTAGCAGAACCAAGCATTAGGTGTGAGTCTGCATCGATTCTGATGAAAAGTGACTAGTTTGTGTCCGATAACACTGAAATTGATAGAAACACATGAAAATGCATATTCTCTGTGTGTCTTCACTCTGCTAGCAGAACCAAGCGTTAGGTGTGAGTCTGGATCGAATATGATGAAAAGTGACTAGTTTGGGCCCAATAACACTGAAATTGACAGAAACACATGAAAATGCATATTCTGTGTGTGCCTTCACTCTGCTAGCCGAACCAAGCTTTAGGTGTGAGTCTGCATCGATTCTGATGAAAAGTGACTAGTTTCTGTCCGATAACACTGAAATTGATAGAAACACATGAAAATGCATATTCTCTGTGTGTCTTCACTCTGCTAGCCGAACCAAGCTTTAGGTGTGAATCTGCATCGATTCTGATGAAAAGTGACTAGTTTGTGTCCGATAACACTGAAATTGATAGAAACACATGAAAATGCATATTCTCTGTGTGTCTTCACTCTGCTAGCAGAACCAAGCATTAGGTGTGAGTCTGGATCGAATATGATGAAAAGTGACTCGTTTGGGCCCAATAACACTGAAATTTACAGAAACACAAGAAAATGCATATTCTGTGTGTGCCTTCACTCTGCTAGCAGAACCAAGCTTTAGGTGTGAGTCTGCATCGATTCTGATGAAAAGTGACTAGTTTGTGTCCGATAACACTGAAATTGATAGAAACACATGAAAATGCATATTCTCTGTGTGTCTTCACTCTGCTAGCAGAACCAAGCATTAGGTGTGAGTCTGCATCGATTCTGATGAAAAGTGACTAGTTTGTGTCCGATAACACTGAAATTGATAGAAACACATGAAAATGCATATTCTCTGTGTGTCTTCACTCTGCTAGCAGAACCAAGCATTAGATGTGAGTCTGGATCGAATATGATGAAAAGTGACTAGTTTGTGTCCGATAACACTGAAATTGATAGAAACACATGAAAATGCATATTCTCTGTGTGTCTTCACTCTGCTAGCAGAACCAAGCTTTAGGTGTGAGTCTGCATCGATTCTGATGAAAAGTGACTAATTTGGGCCCGATAACACTGAAATTGACAGAAACACATGAAAATGCATATTCTCTATGTGTCTTCACTCTGCTAGCAGAACCAAGCTTTAGGTGTGAGTCTGCATCGATTCTGATGAAAAGTGACTAGTTTCTGTCCGATAACACTGAAATTGATAGAAACACATGAAAATGCATATTCTCTGTGTGTCTTCACTCTGCTAGCAGTACCAAGCATTAGGTGTGAGTCTGCATCGATTCTGATGAAAAGTGACTAATTTGGGCCCGATAACACTGAAATTGACAGAAACACATGAAAATGCATATTCTCTGTGTGTGTTCACTCTGCTAGCAGAACCGAGCCTTTTGGGTGAGTCTGCATCGATTCTGATGAAAAGCGACTAGATTGGGCCCAATAACACTGAAATTGACAGAAACACATGAAAATGCATATTCTCTGTGTGTCTTCACTCTGCTAGCAGTACCAAGCATTAGGTGGGAGTCTTGATCGAATATGATGAAAAGTGACTAGTTTGGGCCCACTAACACTGAAAATGACAGAAACAAATGAAAATGCATGTACGGTGTGTGCCGTGACTAGTTTCTCTCCGATAACACTGAAATTGATAGAAACACATGAAAATGCAAATTCTGTGTGTGCCTTCACTCTGCTAGCAGAACCAAGCATTAGGTGTGAGTCTGGATCGAATATGATGAAAAGTGACTAGTTTGTGTCCGATAACACTGAAATTGATAGAAACACATGAAAATGCATATTCTCTGTGTGTCTTCACTCTGCTAGCAGAACCAAGCATTAGGTGTGAGTCTGGATCGAATATGATGAAAAGTGACTAGTTTGGGCCCAATAACACTGAAATTGACAGAAACACATGAAAATGCATGTACGGTGTGCGCCGTGACCCTGCCAGCGCAGCCGAGCGTTTTGGGTGAGTCTGCATCGGTTCTGATGAAAAGCGACTAGTTTGGGCCCAATAACACTGAAATTGACAGAAACACATGAAAATGCATGTACGGTGTGCGCCGCGACTCTGCCACCGCAGCCGAGCCTTTTGGGTGAGTCTGCATCGGTTCTGATGAAAAGCCACTAGTTTGGGCCCAATAACACTGAAATTGACAGAAACACATGAAAATGCATGTACGGTGTGCGCCGTGACTCTGCCAGCGCAGCCGAGCGTTTTGGGTGAGTCTGCATCGGTTCTGATGAAAAGGAAGTAGTTTGGGCCCAATAACACTGAAATTGACAGAAACACATGAAAATGCATATTCTGTGTGTGCCTTCACTCTGCTAGAAGAACCGAGCTTTAGGTGTGAGTCTGAATTGAATATGATGAAAAGTGACTAGTTTGTGTCCGATAACACTGAAATTGATAGAAACACATGAAAATGCATATTCTCTGTGTGTGTTCACTCTGCTAGCAGAACCGAGCCTTTTGGGTGAGTCTGCATCGGTTCTGATGAAAAGCGAGTAGATTGGGCCCAATAACACTGAAATTGACAGAAACACATGAAAATGCATATTCTCTGTGTGTCTTCACTCTGCTAGCAGTACCAAGCATTAGGTGTGAGTCTGCATCGATTCTGATGAAAAGTGACTAATTTGGGCCCGATAACACTGAAATTGACAGAAACACATGAAAATGCATATTCTCTATGTGTCTTCACTCTGCTAGCAGAACCAAGCATTAGGTGGGAGTCTTGATCGAATATGATGAAAAGTGACTAGTTTGGGCCCACTAACACTGAAAATGACAGAAACAAATGAAAATGCATGTACGGTGTGTGCCGTGACTAGTTTCTCTCCGATAACACTGAAATTGATAGAAACACATGAAAATGCAAATTCTGTGTGTGCCTTCACTCTGCTAGCAGAACCAAGCATTAGGTGTGAGTCTGGATCGAATATGATGAAAAGTGACTAGTTTGTGTCCGATAACACTGAAATTGATAGAAACACATGAAAATGCATATTCTCTGTGTGTCTTCACTCTGCTAGCAGAAACAAGCTTTAGGTGTGAGTCTGGATCGATTCTGATGAAAAGTGACTAGTTTGTGTCCGATAACACTGAAATTGACAGAAACACATGAAAATGCATGTACGGTGTGTGCCGTGACTAGTTTCTGTCCGATAACACTGAAATTGACAGAAACACATGAAAATGCATATTCTCTATGTGCCTTCACTCTACTAGCAGTACCAAGCATTAGGTGGGAGTCTGGATCGAATATGATGAAAAGTGACTAGTTTGGGCCCACTAACACTGAAATTGACAGAAACACATGAAAATGTATGTACGGTGTGTGCCGTGACTAGTTTCTGTCCGATAACACTGAAATTGATAGAAACACATGAACATGCATATTCTCTGTGTGTCTTCACTCTGCTAGCAGTACCAAGCATTAGGTGTGAGTCTGTATCGATTCTGATGAAAAGTGACTAGTTTGTGTTCGATAACACTGAAATTGATAGAAACACATGAAAATGCATATTCTCTGTGTGTCTTCACTCTGCTAGCAGAACCAAGCATTAGGTGTGAGTCTGCATCGATTCTGATGAAAAGTGACTAGTTTGTGTCCGATAACACTGAAATTGATAGAAACACATGAAAATGCATATTCTCTGTGTGTCTTCACTCTGCTAGCAGAACCAAGCATTAGGTGTGAGTCTGGATCGAATATGATGAAAAGTGACTAGTGTGTGTCCGATAACACTGAAATTGATAGAAACACATGAAAATGCATATTCTCTGTGTGTGTTCACTCTGCTAGCAGAACCGAGCCTTTTGGGTGAGTCTGCATCGGTTCTGATGAAAAGCGACTAGATTGGGCCCAATAACACTGAAATTGACAGAAACACATGAAAATGCATGTACGGTGTGCGCCGTGACCCTGCCAGCGCAGCCGAGCGTTTTGGGTGAGTCTGCATCGGCTCTGAAGAAAAGCGACTAGTTTGGGCCCAATAACACTGAAATTGAGAGAAACACATGAAAATGCATGTACGGTGTGCGCCGTGACTCTGCCAGCGCAGCCGAGCGTTTTGGGTGAGTCTGCATCGGTTCTGATGAAAAGGGAGTAGTTTGGGCCCAATAACACTGAAATTGACAGAAACACATGAAAATGCACATTCTGTGTGTACCTTCACTCTGCTAGAGGAACCGAGCATTAGGTGTGAGTCTGAATTGAATATGATGAAAAGTGACTAGTTTCTGTCCAATAACACTGAAATTGATAGAAACACATGAAAATGCATATTCTCTGTGTGTGTTCACTCTGCTAGCAGAACCGAGCCTTTTGGGTGAGTCTGCATCGATTCTGATGAAAAGCGACTAGATTGGGCCCAATAACACTGAAATTGACAGAAACACATGAAAATGCATGTACGGTGTGCGCCGTGACCCTGCCAGCGCAGCCGAGCGTTTTGGGTGAGTCTGCATTGGTTCTGATGAAAAGCGACTAGTTTGGGCCCAATAACACTGAAATTGACAGAAACACATGAAAATGCATGTACGGTGTGCGCCGCGACTCTGCCACCGCAGCCGAGCCTTTTGGGTGAGTCTGCATCGGTTCTGATGAAAAGCCACTAGTTTGGGCCCAATAACACTGAAATTGACAGAAACACATGAAAATGCATGTACGGTGTGCGCCGTGACTCTGCCAGCGCAGCCGAGCGTTTTGGGTGAGTCTGCATCGGTTCTGATGAAAAGGAAGTAGTTTGGGCCCAATAACACTGAAATTGACAGAAACACATGAAAATGCATATTCTGTGTGTGCCTTCACTCTGCTAGAAGAACCGAGCATTAGGTGTGAGTCTGAATTGAATATGATGAAAAGTGACTAGTTTGTGTCCGATAACACTGAAATTGATAGAAACACATGAAAATGCATATTCTCTGTGTGTGTTCACTCTGCTAGCAGAACCGAGCCTTTTGGGTGAGTCTGCATCGGTTCTGATGAAAAGCGACTAGATTGGGCCCAATAACACTGAAATTGACAGAAACACATGAAAATGCATGAGCCTGCACTGGCAGAGTCACGACACACACAGGACATGCATTTTCAAATGTTTTTGTCAATTTCAGTGTTTTTGGAACCAAAGTAGTCACTTTTCATCAGAATCGATGCAGACTCACCCAAGACGCTCTGCTGTACTGGCAGAGTCACGGCACACACAGCATATGCTTTTTTATATGTTTTTTTCAATTTCAATGTTATTCCACTCAAACTAGTCACTTTTCATCATATCCAGACATCGATCCAGACTCACACCGAATGCGTGAGTTGTGACCGAATGCCGCTGTCCACGGCAACCTGTAGGCCTATCGAAACGCCACTATCTTGGTTAAGAAAAGGTGTTTTATAGCCTGTGATTGAGTGAAGTTTCTCATTTAATTATATATTGCCATGAATATGTGGCTGAGTATATTTAATATAAAATCATCTTTCTTTAAAAAGTCATCAATTAATCAATCAATTAATATTGAGTCATGGCATCTTATAAAGCACTCCAGCATTGTGCATGCGTGTAAACAGGATGAAGACGGGGTTATGAAACTGAACTTTACGTTTCACATCCCTCATTTAAGCCCTACACTTTCACTTCCGTAATATTCATCAAACTGGACTTAAGATTGTGCATTTTATTCAACCTCCATTCTTATATAATGTAATTATTTATCAATTTTATTCATTAATTATTTATGTTTAATTTATTCTCTTGTCACTTTCATATATTTCATACACTTCGTTTCTTTGTCCATAGCACAGTCCATATTTCCTTTGTACAGTCAATATTTCATTTCAACTTTATAGCCCATTTCAAAGCTATGCTATTCTGTAAACAGATTTTGAATTTCAGTTTAATTTTAATACTACTTTATTTCATTATTTTTAATATTATGATAGAGATTATTATTATTATCATTATAAATGTATATGATGTTTAGTTTGTCAGTTATTACGGAGATTCTTGCAGGCTTTCTATCGTTGCTATGGTGGTTGCTACCCGTAACCCACCGCAGCATCATTTGAAATCTTTCACAGCTGATTGGCTCGCTGTCTGATAGATAGCCAATCAGATAGCTCTCTGTCTGACAGATAGCCATTCAAACGGTGAAATATTTCAAATGATGCTGCAGTGGGGCGACAGCGCGGGCTTGGAATTTACAGTCGGCAAACGAGGGAAGACTTTCTTAGCTAACACCAGCTAACTTGGAAAAATTAAAGTGGATTTCATACTTGAGCACACGTCATAAACCCTTTATTTGGCGGAGAAACTGGAATTAAAGCGCCTCGGAGCCCACCAGCCACGGTGGTACTGTCATCACTCAAACTGCTGGTAAAATTAACCGCGGGTTCAACGTGGTGAAGTTTGCCAAGAGGAAAAACCGCCATGCTGTCCTTTTCTGAGCCGTCTGCTGGTGAGTGAAAGCATTTTTTATCACCCTGTCTTGGTGGTTCTGGTCCGTGCATTAGCCATATTGTTGAGCTTGATCGATTGAGGTTGTTGTCATAAAGTTGTCACAGAATGGGCTAGTATCCTTAAAAAAATGTCTGTGCACTTCGTTGTGGTGTTGAGCTCTTTGATGTTCGCTTATGGCCCTGTAGGCTTATTTGTTCTGAGCTTTGTTGTGTCGGCTTATGACGATAGAATATCACATTCTTAATTAAACAATATTACAGAGAGGGTGTGCTTCAGTGATGCAGTCGAGCGTCCAACTTGGGCTAATGCTTTCTAGAAATCATGGCGTTTCCCAGACTGAATAAATACCTCACATATAAACACAAAACTGCTTTGCTAGCTCAATCTTGTTGTAACTAAGACATCGTTGATTGAATCCGTTAATTTTTCCACGGACAGACTTAGCTATTACGTCCGCAAACTTCACATATATTTTTACGCTAGCTGCGCCGTGTCACCGGCACCGCTGATGGAGAATGCCGAGTGGGAGCTGAGATATGATCTCAACTGAAGGGTGGTTAAGTTTTGCTGTGTATGGGTGGGTAACGATAAAGAGTGGAAAAGGGTTCGGGTTTTTCAGTGTGTGTGAGGGTGTAACCCCTGGGACACACTGGATGCGTGAACCTCAGCAGTGCCTGTGCATCGCTGAACTGCTGCGTCGCGCAGGCTTGTAGCGTCCACACTGGAAGCGTGTCTGCTGCGGCGTTTGTGCCACTGGCAGCCCTATCTTTCTATCATGTTCCCTGTCTATTTCTGCTGAGAACCGCGGTCATGCGGCGAAAATAGGCGAGACCTCGAATCTGTAGATGAAGCGACGCAGCAGCCACGCGCATCTCAAGCTTCATTTATACAAAACAAACTACAGACACTAGCAAAGCAACACAGTACATACAATAAAGCCAGCAGAAACGTCAGACAGGTCGGACCACCGTGATTAAATATTTATTTCTAGTATAGAATCTCATAATAATGACTTACTATCTCATAGTAATGACTTACTATCTCATAATAATGACTAAGTGGCATAACGCCTGTAGATGGCGGTGTTAAGTCATTTTCAAGCTAATTCATGAACTGAAAAGCATTAATAGGGGAAGACGAAATGAGAATGAATCATAGAATGAAATGGTCTTTAATTGATTTACAATCCTAAATTTTGATTATTTTAACAGTAGCATTTTTTTTCTCATTACTCTTACTCGTGCAAAACTGATTTTCAGTCTTGTTGCTATTCCTGCCGATTGCCTGCCATAGAATCAGTGATTTTGGATGATTTTCACTCAGAGGTGATGAAAATCCACTCATATTTTATTAATGACAGTGGAAAGGCTCTGTGGGATGAATATGGTCATGAAATTGACAAGTTACAAGTTTGAGTGGAATAACATTGAAATTGACAGAAACACATGAAAATGCATATACTGTGTGTGCCTTCACTCTGCTAGCAGAACCAAGCATTAGGTGTGAGTCTGCATCGATTCTGATGAAAAGTGACTAGTTTGGGCCCAATAACACTGAAATTGACAGAAACACATGAAAATGCATGTACGGTGTGTCCCGTGACTCTGCCAGTACAGCAGAGCGTTTTGGGTGAGTCTGGAACAATTCTGATGAAAAGTGACTAGTTTGTGTCCAATAACACTGAAATTGATAGAAACACATGAAAATGCATATTCTGTGTGTGTCTTCACTCTGCTAGAAGAACCAAGCATTAGGTGTGAGTCTGGATCGAATATGATGAAAAGTGACTAGTTTGGGCCCGATAACACTGAAATTGACAGAAACACATGAAAACGCATATTCTCTGTGTGCCTTCACTCTGCTAGCAGAACCGAGCATTAGGTGTGAGTCTGGATCGAATATGATGAAAAGTGACTAGTTTGGGCCCAATAATACTGAAACTGACAGAAACACATGAAAATGCATATTCTCTGTGTGCCTTCACTCTGCTAGCAGAACCGAGCATTAGGTGTGAGTCTGGATCGAATATGATGAAAAGTGACTAGTTTGGGCCCAATAATACTGAAACTGACAGAAACACATGAAAATGCATGTACGGTGTGTGCCGTGACTCTGCCAGTGCAGCCGAGCGTTTTGGGTGAGTCTGCATCGATTCTGATGAAAAGCGTCTAGCTTGGGCCCAATAACACTGAAATTGACAGAAACACATGAAAATGCATGTACGGTGTGTGCCGTGACTCTGCCAGTGCAGCCGAGCGTTTTGGGTGAGTCTGCATCGATTCTGATGAAAAGTGACTAGTTTGGGCCCAATAACACTGAAATTGACAGCAACACATGAAAATGCATGAGCCTGCACTGGCAGAGTCACGGCACACACAGCATATGGTTTTTTATATGTTTTTATCAATTTCAATGTTATTCCACTCAAACTAGTCACTTTTCATCATATCCAGACATCGATCCAGACTCACACCGAATGCGTGAGTCGTGACCGAATGCTGCTGTCCACCGCAACCTGTAGGCCTATCCACACGCCACTATCTCGGTTAAGAAAAGGTGTTTTATAGCCTGTGATTGAGTGAAGTTTCTCATTTAATTATATATTGCCATGAATATGTGGTTGAGTATATTTAATATAAAATCATCTTTCTTTAAAAAGTCATCAATTAATCAATCAATTAATATTGAGTCATGGCATCTTATAAAGCACTCCAGCATTGTGCATGCGTGTAAACAGGATGAAGATGGGGTTATGAAACTGAACTTTACGTTTCACATCCCTCATTTAAGCCCTACACTTCCGTAATATTCATCAAACTGGACTTAAGATTGTGCATTTTATTCAACCTCCATTCTTATATAATGTAATTATCTATCAATTTTATTTATTAATTATTTATGTTTAATTTGTTCTCTTGTCACTTTCATATATTTCATACACTTCATTTCTTTGTCCATAGCACAGTCCATATTTCCTTTGTACAGTCAATATTTCATTTCAACTTTATAGCCAATTTCAAAGCTATGCTATTCTGTAAACAGATTTTGAATTTCAGTTTAATTTTAATACTACTTTATTTCATTATTTTTTATATTATGATAGAGATTATTATTATTATCATTATAAATGTATATGATGTTTAGTTTGTCAGTTATAACGGAGATTCTTGCAGGCTTTCTATCGTTGCTATGGTGGTTGCTATGAACGCTGCTATCATAAAACCACGTAGTTGTAACTGTTTGATGATGTTCTTTCAATGAAAAAAAAAACAGATTTTACGCGCCCCAGGGATGAAGTGAATTTGAAATCCCAGACTTTAAGCTTTTTTGTTTATAAGTGGGAAAAGGCCAGACATGACAGATCCAGATACTAACCCTAACCCTAACCCACAGCCCCACCTGCTGTCACCAAAAAACCACTAATTTCTGCTCCATTACATGGGAAGTACCTTTCCTCGGAAAACAGTCTTTTTTGAGGCAAAATAAGTGGGAAACAGCCAGGGTGAAACATAAACTACCATTCGGTGTGTGCTGAAACTGCTCATGAAATTTAGGGCTTAAATGAGGGATGTGAAATGTAAAGTTCAGTTTTATAACCTTGTCTTCATCCCGTTTACACACACGCGCGGCTGTCGCTGGCGTCTTCACCATAGTAACGGTCGCTGAGGATCCTGGGTAGGCTAAAGTAGTCGCTATCTTGATGTCCGCAGATCTGTTCGATTCTCAATCCAAAAAGGAAT
The DNA here is from genome assembly GCF_914725855.1 of Thunnus albacares. NCBI lineage: Eukaryota > Metazoa > Chordata > Actinopteri > Scombriformes > Scombridae > Thunnus > Thunnus albacares. The sequence goes on from NC_058120.1 coordinate 139,842, forward strand.
AACGATAAAACGAATCGGCAAAACCAAAAACGGGCCGGTTTTGATATATTTTTCGTTATTTGATTCTGACACCAAAAACGTTTTTTGTTTTTTGTTTTGAAACAAATAACAGATTTACCGTTTTTTAGTTTTTGAATTACAAATGAATGACGAATTATCCGATCCACTGCAGCCTCATTTGAAATATTTCACAGTTGATTGGCTCTCTGTCTGATAGATAGCCAATCAGATAGCTCTCTGTCTGACCGATAGCCATTCAAAATGTGAAATATTTCAAATGATGCTGCAGTAGGGCTACAGCGCAGGCTTGGAATTTACAGTCGGCAAAAGAGGGGAGACTTTCTTGGCTAACACCAGCTAACTTGGAAAAAATAAAGTGGATTTCATACTTGAGCACACGTCATAAACCCTTTATTTGGCGGAGAAACTGGAATTAAAGCGCCTCGGAGCCCACCAGCCACGGTGGTACTGTCATCACTCAAACTGCTGGTAAAATTAACCACGGGTTCAACGTGGTGAAGTTTGCCCAGAGGAAAAACCGCCATGCTGTCCTTTTCTGAGCCGTCTGCTGGTGAGTGAAAGCATATTTTATCATCCTGCCTTGGTGGTTCTGGTCTGTGCATTGGCCATATTGTTGTGCTTGATCAATTGATATAGATGGTGACGAGTGTCAGTGTGTCCATGCTTATCTATTGAGGTTGTTGTCATAAAGTTGTCACAGAATGGGCTAGTATCCTTAAAAAACTTGTCTGTGCACTTCGTTGTGATGTTGAGCTCTTTGATGTTCGCTTATGGCCCTGTAGGCTCATTTGTTCTGAGCTTTGTTGTGTCGGCTTATGACGATAGAATATCACAGTCTTAATTTAACAATATTACAGAGAGGGTGTGCTTCAGTGATGCAGTCCAGTGCCCAACTTGGGCTAATGCTTTCTAGAAATCATGGCGTTTCCCAAACTGAATAAATACCTCACATATAAACACAAAGCTGCTTTACTAGCTCAATCTTGTTGTAACTAAGTCATCCGTTGATTTGATCCGTTCATTTTTTCACGGACAGACTTAGCTACTACGTCCACAAACGGCGCTGCGCCGTGTCACCGGCACCGCTGATGGAGGATGCCGGAGTGGGAGCTGAGATGTGATCTCAACTGAAGGGTGGTTCAGTTTTGCTGTGTATGGATGTGCCGGGTAACGATACAGAGTGGAGAAGGGTTCGGGTTTTTCAGTGTGTGTGAGGGTGTAACCCCTTGGACACGCTGGATGCGTGAACCTCAGCAAGTGCGAGTGCGTCGCTGAACAGCTGCATCTCTCACGCTTGTAGCGTCCACACTGGAAGTGTGTCTGCTGCGGCGCTTCTGCCACTGGCAGCCCTATCTTTCTATCATGTTCTCTGTCTATTTCTGCTAAGAACGGCGGTCACGCGGTGAAAATAGGCGAGACCTCGAATTTCTAGATGAAGCGACGCAGCAGCCACGCGCATCTCAGGCTTCATTTATACTCCCGGGCAGATGCGCACACGTACAGCTGCGGACACCACGGAGGGGTAGTTGATGTTTTTATACTACCTTCTGGGGTCCGCTCGGAGAACGCGCACCACACCTGCGCAGTAGATCGCCGTCTACAGGAACATAACGTTGTGACCGCGTGGACAGGTACACAACAAATTGCAGAGCCCACGCGCACACCCTCTGATGACGAGATTTATGTCATGCGGACCCTCGCAGACTCGTGGACGCCGCAATTATAATTTGAGTTTCACGCGGGTTGTGTGGCTACTCTAACCTGTAAACATGGGCGCCGAAATGAAAAGCAAGAGGTTCCACGACGCACACGCGCTGCGCACGCATCCAGTATGTCCCAGGCGTAATTCCTCTCACAGTCTCGGAGTTCAATCCACTCGGTAAGGGGTCCGTTTTGTTTTCCCCACAACTCCTAATCAGTTCAGTTCAATCCAGTTTCAGAAACATAAAAGAAAGACAACTCAAAACTCCACCCCAGGTTTTCACCGCTGATCCCCACAAAACAAAACAAACCACTGACACTAGCAAAGCAACACAGTACATACAATAAAGCCAGCAGAAATGTCAGATAGGTCGGACCACCGTGATTAAATATTTATTTCTAAACGTTACAGTTACGTATGACAGCCCATTTCCGCCACTGTGATGAAAAAAAGATCCTGTAAGTCATTATAATGAGAAACTATCTCAAAATAATGAGTTAATATCTCATAATGATGACTTAGTATCTCAAATTAATGACTATTTCATAATAATGACTTAGTATCTCATAATAATGACTAAGTGGAATAACGTAGATGGCATTGTTAAGTCATTTTCAAGCTAATTCATGAACTGAAAAACATTAATAGGGGAAGAAGAAATGAGAATGAATTATGAAGTGAAATGGTCTTTAATTGATTTACAATCCTAAATTTTGATTATTTTAACAATAGCATTTTTTTTGTCATTGCCCTTACTCGTGGTAAACTGTTTTTCAGTCTTGTTGCTATTCCTGCCTATTTCCTGCCATAGAATCAGTGATTTTGGATGATTTCATCACTCAGAGGTGATGAAAATCCACTCATATTTTATTAATGACAGTGGAAAGGCTCTGTAGGACGAATATGGTCATACAATTACTGATTTCCTATGATTCTGGTTCAAATCTGATGAAAAATGACTAGTTTGTGTGGGATAACACTGAAATTGATAGAAACATATGAAAATGCATATACTATGTGTGCCGTGACTCTGCCAGTACAACAGAGCGTTTTGCATGAGTCTGCATCGACTCTGATGAAAAGTGACTAGTTTGTGTCCGATAACACTGAAATTGATAGAAACATATGAAAATGCATATACTGTGTGTGCCGTGACTCTGCTAGCAGAATCAAACATTAGGTGTGAGTCTGGATCGAATATGATGAAAAGTGACTAGTTTTTGCCGTATAACACTGAAATCGATAGAAACACATGAAAATGCATATCCTGTGTGTACCTTCACTCTGCTAGCAGAACCAAGCATTAGGTGTGAGTCCGGATCGAAAATGATGAAAAGTGACTAGTTTGTGTCGTATAACACTGAAATTGACAAAAACACATGAAAATGCATGTTCGGTGTGTGCCGTGATTTTACCAGTGCAGCACAGCGTGTTGGGTGAGTCTGGATTGAATATGATGAAAAGTGACTAGTTTGTATCCGATAACACTGAAATTGATAGAAACACATGAAAATGCATATTCTCTGTGTGTCTTCACTCTGCTAGCAGAACCAAGCATTAGGTGTAAGTCTGGATCAAATATGATGAAAAGTGACTAGTTTAGGCCCAATAACGCTGAAATTGACAGAAACACATGAAAATACATGTTCGGTGTGTGCCGTGATTCGGCCAGTGCAGTAGAGCGTTTTGGGTGAGTCTGCATCGATTCTGATGAAAAGTGACTAGTTTGTGTCATATAACACTGAAATTGACAAAAACACATGAAAATGCATATTCTCTGTGTGTCTTCACTCTGCTAGCAGTACCAAGCATTAGGTGTGAGTCTGCATGAATTCTGATGAAAAGTGACTAGTTTTGGCCCAATAACGCTGAAATTGACAGAAACACATGAAAATGCCTATTCTGTGTGTGCCGTGACTATTCTACTACAACAGAGCGTTTTGGACGAGTCGGCATCAATTCTGATGAAAAGTGACTAGTTTGTATCATATAACACTGAAATCGATAGAAACATATCAAAATGCATATTCTGTGTGTGCCGTCACACTTCTACTACAACAGAGCGTTTTGGACGAGTCAGCATCAATTCTGATGAAAAGTGACTAGTTTGGGCCCAATAACGCTAAAATTGATAGAAACATGAAAATGCCTATTCTCTGTGTGTCTTCACTCTACTAGCAGTATCAAGCATTAGGTGTGAGTTTGCATGAATTCTGATGAAAAGTGATTAGTTTTGGCCCAATAACGCTGAAATTGACATAAATACATGAAAATGCATATTCTGTGCGTTCCGTGACTCTTCTACTACAACAGAACGTTTTGGACGAGTCGGCATCAATTCTGATGAAAAGTGACTAGGTTGGGCCCAATAACACTGAAATTGACAGAAACACATGAAAATGCATGTACGGCGTGCGCCGTGACCCTGTCAGCGCAGCCGAGCCTTTTGGGTGAGTCTGCATCGGTTCTGATGAAAAGTGACTAGTTTGGGCCCAATAACGCTGAAATTGACAGAAACACATGAAAATGCCAATTCTCTGTGTGTCTTCACTCTGCTAGCAGTACCAAGCATTAGGTGTGAGTCTGGATCGAATATGATGAAAAGTGACTCGTTTGGGCCCAATAACGGTGAAATTGACAAAAACACATGAAAATGCATATTTTGTGTGTGCCGTGAGTCTTCTACTACAACAGAGCGTTTTGGACGAGTCAGCATCAATTCTGATGAAAAGTGACTAGTTTGGGCCCAAATTCGCTAAAATTGATAGAAACACATGAAAATGCATATTCTGTGTGTTCCGTGATTCTGCCAGTGCAGCAGAGCGTTTTGGGTGAGTCTGCATCGATTCTGATGAAAAGTGACTAGTTTGTATCATATAACACTGAAATCGATAGAAACATATCAAAATGCATATTCTGTGTGTGCCGTCACACTTCTACTACAACAGAGCGTTTTGGACGAGTCAGCATCAATTCTGATGAAAAGTGACTAGTGTGGGCCCAATAACGCTAAAATTGATAGAAACACATGAAAATGCCTTTTCTCTGTGTGTCTTCACTCTGCTAGCAGTACCAAGCATTAGGTGTGAGTTTGCATCGATTCTGATGAAAAGTGACTAGTTTCTGTCATATAACACTGAAATTGATAGAAACACATGAAAATGCATATTCTGTGTGTGCCGTGACTCTTCTACTACAACAGAGCGTTTTGGACGAGTCTGCATCAATTCTGATGAAAAGTGACTAGTTTGGGCCCAATAACGCTAAAATTGATAGAAACACATGAAAATGCCTATTCTCTGTGTGTCTTCACTCTTCTAGCAGTACCAAGGATTAGGTGTGAGTTTGCATGAATTCTGATGAAAAGTGACTAGTTTGGGCCCAATAACGCTAAAATTGACAGAAACACATGAAAATGCCTATTATTTGTGTGCCTTCACTCTGCTAGCAGTATCAAGCATTAGGTGTGAGTCGGCATGAATTCGGATGAAAAGTGACTAGTTTGGGCCCAATAACGCTGAAATTGAAAAAAACACATGAAAATTAATATCCTGTGTGTTCTGTGAGTCTTCTACTAAAAAAGAGCGTTTTGGACGAGTCGGCATCAATTCTGATGAAAAGTGACTAGTTTGGGCCCAATAACACTGAAATTGATAGAAACACATGAAAATGCCTTTTCTCTGTGTGTCTTCACTCTGCTAGCAGAACCAAGCATTAGGTGTGAGTCTGGATCGAATATGATGAAAAGTGACTAGTTTGTGTCCGATAACACTGAAATTGACAGAAACACATGAAAATGCATATTCTGTGTGTGCCGTGACTCTTCTACTACAAGAGAGCGTTTTGGACGAGTCGGCATTAATTCTGATGAAAAGTAAATATTTTGTCTCATATAACACTGAAATTGATAGAAACACATCAAAATGCATATACTGTGTGTACCTTCACTCTGCTAGCAGAAACAAGCATTAGGTGTGAGTCTGCATCAAATCTGATGAAAAGTGACTAGTTTGGGCCCAATAACGCTGAAATTGAAATAAACACATGAAAATGCATGTTCGGTGTGTACCGTGATTCTGCCAGAGTAGCAGAGCGTTTTGGACGAGTCTGCATCAATTCTGATGAAAAGTGACTAGTTTGGGCCCAATAACACTGAAATTGACAGAAACACATGAAAATGCCTATTCTGTGTTTGCCGTGACTATTCTACTACAACAGAGCGTTTTGGACGAGTCGGCATTAATTCTGATGAAAAGTGACTAGTTTGTATCATATAACACTGAAATCGATAGAAACATATCAAAATGCATATTCTGTATGTGCCGTCACACTTCTACTACAACAGAGCGTTTTGGACGAGTCAGCATCAATTCTGATGAAAAGTGACTAGTTCTGGCCCAATCACGCTGAAATTGACAGAAACACATGAAAATGCCTATTCTCTGTGTGCCTTCACTCTGCTAGCAGTATCAAGCATTAGGTGTGAGTCTGCATGAATTCGGATGAAAAGTGACTAGTTCTGGCCCAATCACGCTGAAATTGACAAAAACACATGAAAATGCATATTCGGTTTGTGCCGTGATTATGCCAGTGCAGCAGAGCGTTTTGGGTGAGTCTGCATCAATTCTGATGAAAAGTGACTAGTTTGGGCCCAATAACGCTAAAACTGACAGAAACACATGAAAATGCCTATTCTGTGTGTGCCGTGAGTCTTCTACTAAAACAGAGCGTTTTGGACGAGTCGGCATCAATTCTGATGAAAAGTATATATTTTGTCTCATATAACACTGAAATTGATAGAAACACATCAAAATGCATATACTTTGTGTACCTTCACTCTGCTAGCAGAAACAAGCATTAGGTGTGAGTCTGCATCAATTCTGATGAAAAGTGACTAGTTTGGGCCCAATAACGCTGAAATTGACAGAAACACATGAAAATGCCTATTCTGTGTTTGCCGTGACTATTCTACTACAACCGATCGTTTTGGACGAGTCGGCATCAATTCTGATGAAACGTGACTAGTTTGTATCATATAACACTGAAATCGATAGAAACATATCAAAATGCATATTCTGTGTGTGCCGTCACACTTCTACTACAACAGAGTGTTTTGGACGAGTCGGCATCAATTCTGATGAAAAGTATATATTTTGTCTCATATAACACTGAAATTGATAGAAACACATCAAAATGCATATACTTTGTGTACCTTCAATCTGCTAGCAGAAACAAGCATTAGGTGTGAGTCTGCATCAATTCTGATGAAAAGTGACTAGTTTGGGCCCAATAACACTGAAATTGACAGAAACACATGAAAATGCCTATTCTGTGTGTGCCGTGAGTCTTCTACTACAACAGAGCGTTTTGGACGAGTCGGCATCAATTCTGATGAAAAGTGACTAGTTTGGGCCCAATAACGCTGAAATTGACATATACACATGAAAATGCATGTTCGGTGTGTGCCGTGATTCTTCCAGAGCAGCAGAGCGTTTTGGACGAGTTTGCATCAATTCTGATGAAAAGTGACTAGTTTGGGCCCAATCACGCTGAAATTGACAGAAACACATGAAAATGCCTATTCTCTGTGTCCCTTCACTCTGCTAGCAGTATCAAGCATTAGATGTGAGTCTGCATGAATTCGGATGAAAAGTGACTAGTTCTGGCCCAATCACGCTGAAATTGACAAAAACACATGAAAATGCATATTCGGTTTGTGCCGTGATTATGCCAGTGCAGCAGAGCGTTTTGGGTGAGTCTGCATCAATTCTGATGAAAAGTGACTAGTTCTGGCCCAATCACGCTGAAATTGACAAAAACACATGAAAATGCCTATTCTGTGTGTGCCGTGAGTCTTCTACTAAAACAGAGCGTTTTGGTCGAGTCGGCATCAATTCTGATGAAAAGTATATATTTTGTCTCATATAACACTGAAATTGATAGAAACACATCAAAATGCATATACTTTGTGTACCTTCACTCTGCTAGCAGAAACAAGCATTAGGTGTGAGTCTGCATCAATTCTGATGAAAAGTGACTAGTTTGGGCCCAATAACGCTGAAATTGACAAAAACACATGAAAATGCATATTCGGTTTGTGCCGTGATTCTGCCAGTGCAGCAGAGCGTTTTGGGTGAGTCTGAATGAATTCTGATGAAAAGTGACTAGTTTTGGCCCAATAACGCTGAAATTGACAGAAACACATGAAAATGCCTATTCTGTGTTTGCCGTGACTATTCTACTACAACAGAGCGTTTTGGACGAGTCGGCATCAATTCTGATGAAAAGTGACTAGTTTGTATCATATAACACTGAAATCGATAGAAACATATCAAAATGCATATTCTGTGTGTGCCGTCACACTTCTACTACAACAGAGCGTTTTGGACGAGTCAGCATCAATTCTGATGAAAAGTGACTAGTTCTGGCCCAATCACGCTGAAATTGACAGAAACACATGAAAATGCCTATTCTGTGTGTGCCGTGAGTCTTCTACTAAAACAGAGCGTTTTGGTCGAGTCGGCATCAATTCTGATGAAAAGTATATATTTTGTCTCATATAACACTGAAATTGATATAAACACATCAAAATGCATATACTTTGTGTACCTTCACTCTGCTAGCAGAAACAAGCATTAGGTGTGAGTCTGCATCAATTCTGATGAAAAGTGACTAGTTTGGGCCCAACAACGCTGAAATTGACAGAAACACATGAAAATGCCTATTCTGTGTTTGCCGTGACTATTCTACTACAACAGAGCGTTTTGGACGAGTCGGCATCAATTCTGATGAAAAGTCACTAGTTTGTATCATATAACACTGAAATCGATAGAAACATATCAAAATGCATATTCTGTATGTGCCGTCACACTTCTACTACAACAGAGCGTTTTGGACGAGTCAGCATCAATTCTGATGAAAAGTGACTAGTTCTGGCCCAATCACGCTGAAATTGACAGAAACACATGAAAATGCCTATTCTCTGTGTGCCTTCACTCTGCTAGCAGTATCAAGCATTAGGTGTGAGTCTGCATGAATTCGGATGAAAAGTGACTAGTTCTGGCCCAATCACGCTGAAATTGACAAAAACACATGAAAATGCATATTCGGTTTGTGCCGTGATTATGCCAGTGCAGCAGAGCGTTTTGGGTGAGTCTGCATCAATTCTGATGAAAAGTGACTAGTTTGGGCCCAATAACGCTGAAATTGACAGAAACACATGAAAATGCCTATTCTGTGTTTGCCGTGACTATTCTACTACAACCGAGCGTTTTGGACGAGTCGGCATCAATTCTGATGAAACGTGACTAGTTTGTATCATATAACACTGAAATCGATAGAAACATATCAAAATGCATATTCTGTGTGTGCCGTCACACTTCTACTACAACAGAGTGTTTTGGACGAGTCAGCATCAATTCTGATGAAAAGTGACTAGTTCTGGTCCAATCACGCTGAAATTGACAGAAACACATGAAAATGCCTATTCTCTGTGTGCCTTCACTCTGCTAGCAGTATCACGCATTAGGTGTGAGTCTGCATGAATTCGGATGAAAAGTGACTAGTTCTGGCCCAATCACGCTGAAATTGACAAAAACACATGAAAATGCATATTCGGTTTGTGCCGTGATTATGCCAGTGCAGCAGAGCGTTTTGGGTGAGTCTGCATCAATTCTGATGAAAAGTGACTAGTTTGGGCCCAATAACGCTAAAACTGACAGAAACACATGAAAATGCCTATTCTGTGTGTGCCGTGAGTCTTCTACTAAAACACAGCGTTTTGGACGAGTCGGCATCAATTCTGATGAAAAGTATATATTTTGTCTCATATAACACTGAAATTGATAGAAACACATCAAAATGCATATACTTTGTGTACCTTCAATCTGCTAGCAGAAACAAGCATTAGGTGTGAGTCTGCATCAATTCTGATGAAAAGTGACTAGTTTGGGCCCAATAACACTGAAATTGACAGAAACACATGAAAATGCCTATTCTGTGTGTGCCGTGAGTCTTCTACTAAAACACAGCGTTTTGGACGAGTCGGCATCAATTCTGATGAAAAGTATATATTTTGTCTCATATAACACTGAAATTGATAGAAACACATCAAAATGCATATACTTTGTGTACCTTCACTCTGCTAGCAGAAACAAGCATTAGGTGTGAGTCTGCATCAATTCTGATGAAAAGTGACTAGTTTGGGCCCAATAACACTGAAATTGACAGAAACACATGAAAATGCCTATTCTGTGTGTGCCGTGAGTCTTCTACTACAACAGAGCGTTTTGGACGAGTCGGCATCAATTCTGATGAAAAGTGACTAGTTTGGGCCCAATAACGCTGAAATTGACATATACACATGAAAATGCATGTTCGGTGTGTGCCGTGATTCTTCCAGAGCAGCAGAGCGTTTTGGACGAGTTTGCATCAATTCTGATGAAAAGTGACTAGTTTGGGCCTAATCACGCTGAAATTGACAGAAACACATGAAAATGCCTATTCTCTGTGTGCCTTCACTCTGCTAGCAGTATCAAGCATTAGATGTGAGTCTGCATGAATTCGGATGAAAAGTGACTAGTTCTGGCCCAATCACGCTGAAATTGACAAAAACACATGAAAATGCATATTCGGTTTGTGCCGTGATTATGCCAGTGCAGCAGAGCGTTTTGGGTGAGTCTGCATCAATTCTGATGAAAAGTGACTAGTTCTGGCCCAATCACGCTGAAATTGACAAAAACACATGAAAATGCCTATTCTGTGTGTGCCGTGAGTCTTCTACTAAAACAGAGCGTTTTGGTCGAGTCGGCATCAATTCTGATGAAAAGTATATATTTTGTCTCATATAACACTGAAATTGATAGAAACACATCAAAATGCATATACTTTGTGTACCTTCACTCTGCTAGCAGAAACAAGCATTAGGTGTGAGTCTGCATCAATTCTGATGAAAAGTGACTAGTTTGGGCCCAATAACGCTGAAATTGACATAAATACATGAAAATGCATGTTCGGTGTGTGCCGTGATTCTGCCAGAGCAGCAGAGCGTTTTGGGTGAGTCTGAATGAATTCTGATGAAAAGTGACTAGTTTTGGCCCAATAACGCTGAAATTGACAGAAACACATGAAAATGCCTATTCTGTGTTTGCCGTGACTATTCTACTACAACAGAGCGTTTTGGACGAGTCGGCATCAATTCTGATGAAAAGTGACTAGTTTGTATCATATAACACTGAAATCGATAGAAACATATCAAAATGCATATTCTGTGTGTGCCGTCACACTTCTACTACAACAGAGCGTTTTGGACGAGTCAGCATCAATTCTGATGAAAAGTGACTAGTTCTGGCCCAATCACGCTGAAATTGACAGAAACACATGAAAATGCCTATTCTGTGTGTGCCGTGAGTCTTCTACTAAAACAGAGCGTTTTGGTCGAGTCGGCATCAATTCTGATGAAAAGTATATATTTTGTCTCATATAACACTGAAATTGATATAAACACATCAAAATGCATATACTTTGTGTACCTTCACTCTGCTAGCAGAAACAAGCATTAGGTGTGAGTCTGCATCAATTCTGATGAAAAGTGACTAGTTTGGGCCCAACAACGCTGAAATTGACAGAAACACATGAAAATGCCTATTCTGTGTTTGCCGTGACTATTCTACTACAACAGAGCGTTTTGGACGAGTCGGCATCAATTCTGATGAAAAGTCACTAGTTTGTATCATATAACACTGAAATCGATAGAAACATATCAAAATGCATATTCTGTATGTGCCGTCACACTTCTACTACAACAGAGCGTTTTGGACGAGTCAGCATCAATTCGGATGAAAAGTGACTAGTTCTGGCCCAATCACGCTGAAATTGACAGAAACACATGAAAATGCCTATTCTCTGTGTGCCTTCACTCTGCTAGCAGTATCAAGCATTAGGTGTGAGTCTGCATGAATTCGGATGAAAAGTGACTAGTTCTGGCCCAATCACGCTGAAATTGACAAAAACACATGAAAATGCATATTCGGTTTGTGCCGTGATTATGCCAGTGCAGCAGAGCGTTTTGGGTGAGTCTGCATCAATTCTGATGAAAAGTGACTAGTTTGGGCCCAATAACGCTGAAATTGACAGAAACACATGAAAATGCCTATTCTGTGTTTGCCGTGACTATTCTACTACAACCGAGCGTTTTGGACGAGTCGGCATCAATTCTGATGAAAAGTATATATTTTGTCTCATATAACACTGAAATTGATAGAAACACATCAAAATGCATATACTTTGTGTACCTTCAATCTGCTAGCAGAAACAAGCATTAGGTGTGAGTCTGCATCAATTCTGATGAAAAGTGACTAGTTTGGGCCCAATAACACTGAAATTGACAGAAACACATGAAAATGCCTATTCTGTGTGTGCCGTGAGTCTTCTACTACAACAGAGCGTTTTGGACGAGTCGGCAGCAATTCTGATGAAAAGTGACTAGTTTGGGCCCAATAACGCTGAAATTGACATATACACATGAAAATGCATGTTCGGTGTGTGCCGTGATTCTTCCAGAGCAGCAGAGCGTTTTGGACGAGTCTGCATCAATTCTGATGAAAAGTGACTAGTTTGGGCCCAATAACGCTGAAATTGACAGAAACACATGAAAATGCATATTCGGTTTGTGCCGTGATTATGCCAGTGCAGCAGAGCGTTTTGGGTGAGTCTGCATCAATTCTGATGAAAAGTGACTAGTTTGGGCCCAATAACGCTGAAATTGACAAAAACACATGAAAATGCCTATTCTGTGTGTGCCGTGAGTCTTCTACTAAAACAGAGCGTTTTGGTCGAGTCGGCATCAATTCTGATGAAAAGTATATATTTTGTCTCATATAACACTGAAATTGATAGAAACACATCAAAATGCATATACTTTGTGTACCTTCACTCTGCTAGCAGAAACAAGCATTAGGTGTGAGTCTGCATCAATTCTGATGAAAAGTGACTAGTTTGGGCCCAATAACGCTGAAATTGACATAAATACATGAAAATGCATGTTCGGTGTGGGCCGTGATTCTGCCAGAGCAGCAGAGCGTTTTGGGTGAGTCTGAATGAATTCTGATGAAAAGTGACTAGTTTTGGCCCAATAACGCTGAAATTGACAGAAACACATGAAAATGCCTATTCTGTGTTTGCCGTGACTATTCTACTACAACAGAGCGTTTTGGACGAGTCGGCATCAATTCTGATGAAAAGTGACTAGTTTGTATCATATAACACTGAAATCGATAGAAACATATCAAAATGCATATTCTGTGTGTGCCGTCACACTTCTACTACAACAGAGCGTTTTGGACGAGTCAGCATCAATTCTGATGAAAAGTGACTAGTTCTGGCCCAATCACGCTGAAATTGACAGAAACACATGAAAATGCCTATTCTCTGTGTGCCTTCACTCTGCTAGCAGTATCAAGCATTAGGTGTGAGTCTGCATGAATTCGGATGAAAAGTGACTAGTTCTGGCCCAATCACGCTGAAATTGACAAAAACACATGAAAATGCATATTCGGTTTGTGCCGTGATTATGCCAGTGCAGCAGAGCGTTTTGGGTGAGTCTGCATCAATTCTGATGAAAAGTGACTAGTTCTGGCCCAATCACGCTGAAATTGACAGAAACACATGAAAATGCCTATTCTCTGTGTGCCTTCACTCTGCTAGCAGTATCAAGCATTAGGTGTGAGTCTGCATGAATTCGGATGAAAAGTGACTAGTTCTGGCCCAATCACGCTGAAATTGACAAAAACACATGAAAATGCATATTCGGTTTGTGCCGTGATTATGCCAGTGCAGCAGAGCGTTTTGGGTGAGTCTGCATCAATTCTGATGAAAAGTGACTAGTTTGGGCCCAATAACGCTAAAACTGACAGAAACACATGAAAATGCCTATTCTGTGTGTGCCGTGAGTCTTCTACTACAACAGAGCGTTTTGGACGAGTCGGCATCAATTCTGATGAAAAGTATATATTTTGTCTCATATAACACTGAAATTGATAGAAACACATCAAAATGCATATACTTTGTGTACCTTCACTCTGCTAGCAGAAACAAGCATTAGGTGTGAGTCTGCATCAATTCTGATGAAAAGTGACTAGTTTGGGCCCAATAACGCTGAAATTGACATAAATACATGAAAATGCATGTTCGGTGTGGGCCGTGATTCTGCCAGAGCAGCAGAGCGTTTTGGGTGAGTCTGCATCAATTCTGATGAAAAGTGACTAGTTTGGGCCCAATAACGCTAAAACTGACAGAAACACATGAAAATGCCTATTCTGTGTGTGCCGTGAGTCTTCTACTAAAACAGAGCGTTTTGGACGAGTCGGCATCAATTCTGATGAAAAGTATATATTTTGTCTCATATAACACTGAAATTGATAGAAACACATCAAAATGCATATACTTTGTGTACCTTCACTCTGCTAGCAGAAACAAGCATTAGGTGTGAGTCTGCATCAATTCTGATGAAAAGTGACTAGTTTGGGCCCAATAACGCTGAAATTGACAGAAACACATGAAAATGCCTATTCTGTGTTTGCCGTGACTATTCTACTACAACAGAGCGTTTTGGACGAGTCGGCATCAATTCTGATGAAAAGTGAC